>NW_011499887.1:1122354-1143122 GCF_000495115.2 Populus euphratica
TGCTACTAACTCACTGAAGCCAGACTTCACAGGCACTCCTATTTTCAACTTCTTCTCATTTGTGGGAATCTCCCAACCCTTGGGAACCACAGTTGTATCCCCAGGAAAAATTACAGTCGAAACTCTGGAAGTAGAAGTTGAATTCATACGTTTATTTATTCTCGGTTTCAGTGTTTTCACAAGTCCTACTGTTGGCGTCCAAAACCCAATCCGTCTTCCTCCATTTCCATTCACATTAACTATCTGACAAGCTGGTGATTGCAACTGCCCATCAACAAAAAGGTAATCTCCTGTGAGGCCTTTGAAACTAGTGGTCGATAAAGCTCGAAGAATGTTTGGACCATTTAAAGAGATGCCAAGAGTTGCGAGATCTGTTGATGAATTGCTAGAAACATTTGCCTTTTGGAAGCCAAAATTTGTAGTGCCGGCTTTCTCAACTGCCAAGGCCAATGATGTAGTCGCATCATAGGCCAGGAGTCCATAAATGTTCAACTCAGCGTCAATTTTATTTGGATTGTCTCGTAGGAATTGCCTTTTCCAACGAGCTCGAAAATATTCAAGCTCTTTTGTTCTTGGAACATAAGGTTTTATACCCAAAACTCCTTGGATAGTATCGGTGACAGAATGATTTGGTGAACTCAAGAAATCAACACTCAGACCGTCAGTCATGATCCAAACATAGCCTTCACTCATCATTCCAATCTCTTTTGCTTTGGTGAAAAGCCGAGTTCCTAGAGAGCGATCCATATGCACAATGAAAACTCTAGTTTGCATTGTCATCAACTTATAAAGCTCCTCAACAATTTGATCATCAGTGGCCGATGGAGAAATGACACTCCGGTAGGGCACACGAGCATCAACTTCTTGCAGAGCATCAATTAAATAAGGTATGATTCCCTCTCCATATTCATTGTCAATGTAGATGGGCACCGCTTCTCTCCATCCAAAGGCTTGAACTATAGCACTTATGGCATTCACTTGAGCTGAATCATTTTGTGTTGCTCGCAAGAAATATGAACTCCTGATGGAAGTAAGAGAAGGACTGGTTGCAGAAAAAGATATAATTGGCACATGAGCTTTTTCTCCTAGGTCAATAACAAAATTGGCTTGCATTGATGTTGTTGGCCCTAAGATTGCTTGCACTTCCACATTTTTTATCAAGTCCAGGGCTGCATTTCAAAAGGGGATTAGAAAAATTAAAGACTTCTGCAGCAGAGAACGATCAAGCATAGGATCACAGTTTCTTATAGGATTCTCATTCTGCAGTCACGTTTTATGATCCGTGAGCTCCTCTCTTTTAATTGCTCTACACCTTATGTTGGATTTGGTTAGTGTTCTGGTACGACTTCTACATAAAATAAACATGTCTCTTGACAGTTTTATAGTGAATTTCTATCATTTTAAAACAAGAAAAACGAAGAAACATGTTCTTTTTGTCTTTACTTCCTTTTCTTTTCTGTTATGTTACGAGACAGTAATTAAACACTATCTTATAAATCAAGAAATGACATGACGGCAAAAAATTAACATGCTTTTTGTCTAGCAATCCATGCTGATCGAGCTATATATTTCTTTCACTATCAATCCAAACTTTTTAAGCAGAGCATGAACTTTTGTTTGAACTAGAGGGAAAACTGGCTAATTAACTGGTGAGTGTACATCTATAATGCAAGAACTGCTTTTATATCAACAAAATATATAGTGTTAAGGAATATTTTAACTAATAAATATGTTATATGTTTTTTTAAAATTGTTTTTGAATATATCTAATTTATATTTAAATAATTATGATATTTTAGTAGCGGGACATCAATAGAATTTTTTTTTTATCTACTTTTGAGTGTTATTTGCTTTCAAATCGAGTGGGTAATTATCTATATACATAAAAAATATTATAAATATTTGATTTGTTAATGATTATTATTCTTGTTATGATAAAACATGATCAATTGTTGAATATGATATAAATCAATATATATTTTGAATTGACTTCTGAATTGATAGCTCCTTATTTGATTGATATCATTAGTTGAGTCTTGAAATATGAATATGTTTATTTTATTATAATTATGAATTTATGGTATGCCACTCAGAATAATTATGCTAACAAGATAGTGTTAATTTTTATGCATATAGTGTTTGAATCCTAGTTGGTTAGGGGAGTCACCAACCTGTATAAAATGATTATTTCATAGCACGGAGTTTCATGTTCATTACATTTTGATTTTTTGACGAGTTTTACCTTATGATATTCTTGTTATAATCTATTTGAGAAATCTTCCTATAAGAATTTAGAGCTATATATATATATATATTATATTATCTCATGTATATATATTGGACATTAGTTACTTATTAAATTATTAAACTCACCTTATTATTATTTATCTTCTTATACTTATAGTTTATTAACAAGTTATTTTTATTAGATCTTAAAAAGAAATTATTGAAATTTATATTCTTTTTATGTCTAGTTAACGAGGTTAATTTTGTTATTAATATAGTGTGAATGGCTTACGTAAATACGATCAGAAAGAGAGTTTGTCTAGATATGTGCAGGTTTTTCTGAGAAAACCCTTAGCTTGAAAAGAAAAATATAACAAGCATGCAACGGTATATATATATATATTCTCATATCATGTCAGTGGACCTGCATTTCTATGAAAAAACTAGAGATTTGCAGGCCGAGCACCTCAGATAATTAATACAGAATGTAAAAATCTCTACTGTTAAAATGTTGCATGAGGAGATTAATAATTAGCAGTAAGAAATGGTGAGCAACGATTCATAATTGGAGAAAAGAGATGAGAACCAAGAGAAGGTGCAGAGAGGGAACCTGCAGCAGCTGCACCAATAACATCTTTCTTTGAGTCCCTGGTGTTGAGGACCAGTCTAGTTCTGTAGTCACCATGAGAGGCATAGAAGTCTGAAAGGGCCATGTTGATGCAGCTCAAAGCAATATTGGCCTCTAAAGAAGCCAAGTCAAGAACCACTCCTACATTCACTGGGATTGTAGATGTTGTTTTCTGGGCGACCCCCATTTCTAAGAACAAAATCATCAAAGAAAGGAAGAAAAAGAAAGATAGAAAAGGATTTAAAGAGTATTCTTTCATGATCATCTTGGTGTCCACCTATGGCTGAGCTGATTCTAGCTGGTTTTCTTGGTTTAAGCTTGGAAGGAAGGAAGTGTTATTTATAAGGTGAAACTAAAGCCTTGAAGGAAAGGAGCTTGGACCAGTTCTCGAGGAGAAGATACGTGATTGTAATTACTAGGAAATTGCATGATTTGATTGTTTGAATCAAATCATATCAATAAATTGGAGACATTTGACATTGATGGTTAAGAAAAATTGTTCCATTTAACATTGATTTTCTGAATTTAAACATTGGGCTAACATTAAGAGGAATTAGCTAAATTCTTATGAATATATCAAGTAAATGTGAGATATGTATTTTTAATATTGTCCAAAAAAGATTTAATTTCAATTAATGCATAAACTAATTTAAAATTCCTTTATCCAAAAACAAAAAGTCACCAAGTGTGCACTAGTGTCAGTGTCTTATAAGATGTGTATATGAACTTGAAGGAAGTAGAACAAAGTGTAGATTTGATATTGTGATGGATGATATTTTTCAATTTAAAATTTATCAAAATGATTTTTTATTTTATTTTTAACATTGGCATATTAAAAACACCTAAAAAACCATTAATTTAACACTTTTTCAAAAGAAAAAAAATTAAAAAATACTTTATCCTAGCAGATTACTCCTTTCCCTAATTCCCAGTTTTAGAAATCATGTCTCCCTTTGTAAGAATAAATAAAAGATGTCCAAAACACAAATGGGGCGTGGCTATTTTGGTTAAATACTAAAATTATTTAAGTTGTTAGTCCAAAGGGCTGGAAGAAGAGAATGGCAAGAGCTTTGCATTTACACTGTGCACCCCCATCACAGTCAATGTCGCCGGCAAAGGTTAACGCTGCATGTAAGACAGCGGCACTTGGACGTATTGGTCACGTATGACAAATTAGTGGCCCTCTAACCTGTCGGAAGTCGCCTTGTTCTGGTCAGCGATAAATACCCCTTGTCTTACTGGTTATTTCGCCATCGTCTACCCTTGACTAAATCAAAGTATTTGTGATTATTATTGAATATTCAAGCTTGTAGCATAGATCCCGTAAACTCTTGAGGTGTTGGTGGCCAGGGGCTTCGTTCCGACATCCTCTAGAAAAATCGTTTGAAATATTTGACGTGAATTGCTCATCTAGAAAAATCAGTTAATAAGATAATATTGTTTCATTAATGTTTTTAGGTTTTACTAACAGAAAGCACCGGGCTTTTTCTCGACAGGCAATCATTAGGTTCGAATTTCCCAATCATTTATTTTAGTTCTGGCTTCCTTCGAGGAAGCATCCTTCACAAGATTTTGTTTTCAAGACATATCGTTGATTGTTATCTCGAGTAATTCAAAAGATATATATATAGCTTTTTCATGTAGAAATTTATTGTATGAATATATATAAGTTACACATGCAAGAGTTTATTTGAGAATTATAAAATTATATTTGTACTTTAAAAAAGAGATTCTTCAAAAAATAATTTAGCTTTAAAGATTTTTATTATGAGACCTACATAAACTCTTTTGATCAGGAGACACATACATGGTATGAGCTGGTTCTTATCATGTATTTTTATTTCATCAGGTATGTTAATGGAACCTTTTTGTGAGTCTCCAGTTCACAAAATGCTTCGATTCCAACTCCAACAGCTAACATTTTGAAAACTTACAGAGAAGAAGAAAACAGATGAAATCTTGATATTGATGGTGAACTCTATATTGGTGAAGAAAACAGATGAACTCTCGATATCAACAAATCTATCTTGCTCTTTGCTGCTGGCTATAACGCAGTATTCCATAAACATCCACAATGCCAGGAGGGAAAACTGGATCAGTTGCTGCCCTTACCGCAACTTTCACCACGGCAGTAACATTGACAGGGGGAGTGAACAAGGGTCCAATGAGGGGAAGCTGTTTAAGTGGTTTTGCATGTTGGAGAACCTGCAGTGGGGTTGTCATTAATAAATTACAATGAACCTCCAAATTACTGGATTAAAATATGATATGAGTGAATCCTCCTCATCGCATTTCAAGCATTTCTCCCATGTAAATGATGACATGGCAACAGAACACTCCTCAAAAATTGATTTCTGGTGAGCAGAATTATAGCATGCTCCTAAAAGACAAGTTGCGATCTCCATTTATCCCCTTAAAGAGTGTAACTAGACTGCTCAAGCGCTGAAGAACTAAAACTATGAATGAATTGCAAGGTGCATAGAGGAGGACCACAGATATTGAGAAATTCAAAAGTCATCACAGGGGGGATGGGGATTGTAGAGGCAATGGCTTTGATTGGCTAACCTAAATCTGCCAAAAGCTTCAGGCTTGGATGTACGACATTCAAGTGTTTTTTGGGATAACCTAGTAATCTAGATAAATATACAAGGATGCACAAGAACTTACCATCTCCAATGGAGAACCGATTACACCAAGAAGTAACTTCACACTTCCAACATTGCGAGTTCCATAAATAAACCCAGGCTGGAGAACCACTCCTAAAGAAGGAAACAAAACATATTTCATCAGATTTATGGTTACTATAATCCACGATACTAACCAATACATACACTAGCATTCTAAACTGCAAGATTTTGACGATTAAATGCAATGAAAAGAGTACTAAGATATAAAGGATGAAACCAATATATCATAATAGCATTTTACATGAAGGAAATTTTACAGTTTTCCAAATTCAAAAGTTTTAGGACAGCTTTCTCAGATTTCAGTTGCTAAAAGAGTAAAACGAATGACAGATATATAAAAGGTGCAAATTACAATAATGGAAAGAAAAAAATTACCTCCATATGCAAACTTGGTCAACAACTCTGTTTCAGCAGCCTTCTACTTCAAACAAACCACAAGTAAAAAATTTACATGAGGTAAGAATGATAAGAAAGGGGAAAAGTAATTATCAAGGCACACTTGAAAGTGTTGATTCTTCTTGTGATATAACTATTTCATATCAAACAACGTATTATAAAAATCAAACTGTATCTACATCTAATACAAACTAGTTTTTATAAAGCTTTAGAAAACAGTCCTTGTTTCCAGAAAACTGAAGATGAAGATGTGCCATGCCAGCCATCAGCATTATCGTGACATGATTCTAGATACAGCACTTGAAATAAGCAGTAATGAAAATTAGTACCTTTCCCTCATAATAACCTTGCAGCAAGTAATTGACCAAGCCAAAGTCAGCAGCAGAGATGTAAACAAATCTTTTTACACCTACAACAAATCCAATCCATTAAAATAAGTTCAATCCCCCAACCAAAAAGGGGAAAAAAACAGAACTGGAACCACCTACTCTCTAACAGGCAACTTATTTTGTGGCCAAAGACATTTAAAAGGATATGAAAATTCACAAAATTTTAAAAAGTTCATTTGTGTTATCAGTATAACACAGCATGCTGTAAGATCGCAGACATGCCATGAAACGAAGAATAGAAGTGTGAAAGTAGCAGCAAAGACTAAAAACATCCTAAAACAAAATGCCCTCCAGAATTTGCTTCCTTAGAGGATGATTAAAGAAATAGGTAACAAGGAGAAAAGAATTAAGAAAGAAACATGGAGCCTAAAAGTCTCTCCTTCCCTTACAAAAATCCACACATCTACAAGCTTAGCATGACAGGTACGACCATTCATATACTTAATTCACTCATAACTCCAAAATATGTAAGCATCTTTTTCACATGAGAAGATCCATCATTAAAGATCCATTATCAGAGAAAATTCTAACAATGGATGGAGCAACTTTAAGTAAACTAGGATTCCCTCTTACAACCATGAACCAAACTTATGCTTCCAAGGGCTTTTATTTGGAACAGCTTTCCAACACTTATGCACAACTCATCAGTTATCAATCACCACAAGGCCACAAAAACTAACTAAATAAATAAACGGTGAAAACAAACTTGGCTTCCTCTAAAAATACCTTTTTCTGAAGCAGCTCTAATTGCATTTATATTTGCAGTTCCATTAATCTTATACATATAAGATTGCGAGCCAAAACCACCAACACAAGAAATCTAGAAAGCATGCTCAAATTAGCAGAAAGACCAATCTCTCGTTTCAAAAAGAAGAGAAGCATAATCACATCCTGTGTAGCAAAACAACCATTGCACACCCACGTGCACACAAAAACAAAATGTTATTTAGGTGAATAGTGAGGGGATCACATACAACAGAGGTGACCCCATTTAAGGCTTCCATCCACGAATCAGATGATAGTAGGTTTCCTACACAAGAGGACCATTAGAAAAAAAAAAGTTTAGAGACATCATGACATCAAAAGCACAGTCAAAAAGAAAGCACCACAGCACAATGTAAACCTTGATGCCAGATCACGTTGTCAACCCATGATTCCTGTATTGATGGCCTACCAGACCTGAAAGGAAAAGCCAATAATTTTAACAGAAACAAAAAGAATCTATATATGATGAGAGGCCAAAAACTGCACAAAAACACAAGAAATCACTCCATAAACCAGCAATGCACATGATCCAGAATTTCAAAGGTTGGGACACTCCTAAAAATGAGAAGAATCCTTCCAACAGACACTGATAGCATTATTACAGAATAGAGAAAGAAAAGAGAAAAGAAAATTTGGTCAGTGTAAAAAGATAATAAAGTCTCCGCAAAGCAAAAGCTACCGAGAACAAGAAACATCACTAATATAAAATGCAATACAATCACATTTTTGAAGAAAAAAATTACATGAGTCAGGTAAGACACCGTATTCCCTATATAAACCCCGGAGACTATGATTGCTATATGTTTTGATTAACCAACAATCATTCAAAAACTCTTTAGCATCAAAGGGTACATGAATAAGCAGACATCAAACGAGAATCACCAACTACCAAAGACCAAATTTACAACTTTGAAGGGTCACCATACCTGCTGAGGCTAGCAACTGTTAAGCCACGGTCTACAGCTTCTTTGCAGATGTGAGAGCCAACAAATCCATTTCCACCCAATACAAGCAACTGCATCGACTAGCATATCAATCAAAATGTACAAAAAAAAAAAAACTCAAGATATCTAAAGCACCGATTACGGTCCACTGTCCAGCATACCTTCTCTGTTGGTGGTGGAGGTACATTCAATGTCTCAGCCTCCTCAACTTTAAAGGGTTCATCAACCTTATTCGAATCAGTGGATAAATATCTCCCATTACTTGATACAGCCATTGTACTATCTCAAAAATTAAACAAGCTCGTCAGAAAAACATCCTTCACATTTGGTAACACCATAGAATCATCCATTAAGTTGTCATTGCTGTTCTATTCACAAAACATCTGCAAGCAACTAAAAACAAGAAACCCCACCAATCTTTATCGTCACATAAGCAAGGATCATTGCCAATTCCCAAAAAAAATCTTCTCTTTGACCTTTTTTTGGCATTTTCCAGTAAATAAAGAGAAGCATTAAACACTCACATCAAGAAACAAGAAAAGAACACAATGTGATCTTACAAGAAATAAATGCCACACGATATTAAACAAAAATCCCATTTTTTTCCCAATTTAAAAAAAATTCTTAACAAAATTATTTCACCTTCTTATCAATATAAATAACTCTATAAAGAATGCCACTACAATTCTTGAAAAAGCAAGCAAAAAACTCGGAAAACAAAAAAGAAAGATGAAGGAACGTACTATAATTTGGAGAGTGAAGTTCTTGAATGGATCAAACGTGAAGTAAGAGAGGTCATTCTGGTGATTTGATCTTAAAGCGTTTTGGGTTCTTGAACGGTCGGCTTCTTGTTCTTTCTTCACAGCTAGAAAAGTCTGGTTGAAGAAGAAAGAGAACACGTGGAGGCCAATGGAGGTGACAGGTATTTAGTGCATATGCGGCTTGCTGTCAACCTAGAAAAACTGTGAAGAGGAAATTTATGGTGTTGCTACGGTATAAAATATAAATGCTTGGGCATATCTGTATTTTTGTAACAATAAAAATATTGTGTCTAAAGCAAAATTATTAAATCCGGGCAGGCCACTTATCAGGTAAAAGACTTCAAGATTTATTTAAAAAATATTATTTTAAAAATAAATAGATAGGAAAAAAATTAAACTGAATTTTAATGGGGTCTTTCATCTAGTGTGATCTCAAACACAACTTTAATTAAATTTAAAGGACAAGGCTTTCAAACATTAGAAGTGTTCTTTTTAATTAAATTAATATGGTGTGGATATTAAATCTATCTTCAAATTATTATTATTAATTTTACATTTAAATTATTTTAATCTATTTTTAAAATAAAAGGAGTATGGTGTTGCTAGGGTAGACATGAGTAGGGTGTGCTAACTTAGTTATCATGGCTACAGAATGGGCCAAAGTCCATACATAAAATCAAGGGCCCAAAAACACTTGAGGATCTGTTTTACTAAAATTAGCCCTTTCTAATTTCTCTTTTTCTTGGGAACTTATACCTTCTTTGTACTTCTTTTTTTATATCAATTGGGCTTTAGAATAGAATTTTTTTGGTTTGGTTTTTATAAGAAAAATAATTAAATTATTTTTTTATAAAAAATTAAAATCAATTTAAAATGATTGGTTTTGATTTGATTCAATGTTTTTATATGGATTTGATTTAATTTTTTAAAAATTTTAATTGTGTTAATCAATTTTTTTCATGTATTTTTATTTTTTTTTTGTTTTTTTAATTTAATCGAGTTTTTGATTTTTTTCTACCCCTAAAAAGAAACCCTCTAAATTTGTTTTTATTATTTTGTATTTATTTTTTATATCTAACTAAACACCGAATTGAAACATAACATAAAGAATTTTATTCAAATTGAAACATCAATATAGTCTTTCCAAGTACTGTTTGAATTTTAAAAAAGACTAGTGAATTTTTATTTTACTATAGAGAACAAAGGAGAGAAAATAATAATAAAAAGAAGGGAAAGGAGAGAGCTCTAAACACGTCATCCACTATGAAGAGCTTAACAACAATTCCTATAAATCATGATGGGAAATGATATTATTCTCTTCTTTAGTGACTTCATTGATCATAATAATTGTTGCGATATAAACAAATGGAATTAGAGCTATCAACTTGATTAACGACTTAATTAACTTATAATCATGGAGGGCCCGACATGAATATGTAAACAAATGGAATTAGAGCTATCAACTTATAATCATGGAGGGCCCGACATGAAAAAATGTCACCTTACCTCCACTCCTAGCACATCCAATATGTGCTTAGTGAATGATTATCAGGCTAAACAAATGAGGGGAAATATCTTAATCAACTAGTAGTCTAAGACAGAGATCATGATTAATAGAAGAATAAGTACATGTGGAATCTGATCATCTCTAGAGATTGTACTTTTAGCAGATCCAGAAAAGGTGATATAAACACTGTTTTAATTGAAGAATAAAAGCGTGGATCACATCAATTTCAACTCAAGGCAGTGGACGAGAAAGAATATCATTAAACATAAAAACTGAGATTGTAGAACAACAATTCTCAGTTTTGGTCAGAATTCCATAGTTTTAATTTTACTTATGAAGAAGATGTTTGAACTCAAAATTTCTTGAAGACAGAAAACGCAGTAAACTACACCTCAAAATGCGTTTTGATTTGAAATATAGAAGTAAATTTTAAAAGAGAGTTTGAAGTAAAATTGAATTTCATGTTAATTTAAAGAGTAAAAGTAGTTCTGTTTGGGGTTTGTAGCTAACTCTTTTAATAAATATATTTTTTGACAATTAAATTTTTTTTTTTATTTTTATAGAAACATAGCAGTGTTTTAACAGTTAGATAAAACATTTTATTGATAAATATTTCTAAATATATAGATAAAACAAAATATAGAAAACACCACATTATGAAACCTAAGCAATTACGTACAATATGAACTTAACTATACGAAGGTGCCCCGATAAATATATTTCAAAATAATGAGATTTAAAAAGAAAAAAAGAATACCAACAAGTCAGAATGTTGAGGGCTTTGTGCGAGTGTATGAAGTTCTCTTTCTTTCTTCAATCAAAGCGAATATATGTTAATTAATTAGTTGACAGAGTCTGTTGCATGTAAAAGAATTAAAAGAATCAATTAATAGCATATCAAGAACACGAAATCAAGATAAAGTGGACGGAAAATAAAGTGTGTGCGCGCGAGAGAGTTGACAAATGAACACAATGGATATTCCCAAGTGGCATGTATGAAAAGCATGCATTATATTATTATTAGCTTCAAGTTAGCTAGATTCTGTAATCTCGTCTCAAATTAATTACAACTTCATAGAAGCATGATATGGAGATGGAAAAAACCTTTAATTAAGAGGTTGGTTCGGGTGATAAGAAGAAAAGTATTCATCTGATTAAGATCATATCATATTTTAAACATCTGGTTAATCCAGTATTTCACATGAATATTATAAGTTTTGGTCTCTAGAATTCTATAAAAACTCAACATATTTGTAAATTTATTTTCTTTTCTTAAAAAAAAAACTGAGATAGAAAACAGTTGAAATATATTGGATAGAGTTTGCTTATGGTAGCTGTTGGGAAGCAAAAGATTTGATAGCTCCCTCTGTTAATACAAGAATTGAAAGATTAAAAACATATTGTATCAAATTCTTCTAATTTATAAAAGCTTGGCCTCTCAAATAATAATTTTCCCATTGGCTACGTAGCTAGGCCCTTAAAACATTATCTATATATTCACTCTCTAAATGCGGAAAAACTACCGAGTGCTTCTCCCCTTTGTGCACTAGGCTTTTAAGAATATTATAGGATTTAGCAATTATGCATGCATTTGCCATGAAGCTACTTTAGTCCTTGCAATTGTACGTTTAAGATGGTGGGAAGTGATGAAACATGGGACACCCACATACAAAAATAATCCATTAAATACTTTGCACAATGAGAGATCGATGTGGGAGCTATAGCTTGTGGATCAAAAGTGGATAATACTTTGATCATTCAAGCCCCCACCACATTGTAGTAGTAAGTGCTTGCCCCTTCACTCTTTGTACGATCCTTGCATGATTTGTTACTTCAACATAAAAAAATTCTCAAAGAACAGAGAGAGGCCAAGGAGCAAGAGCCAAAATTAGGAGAACCGAGGGCAATGGCCATGGCCCATAAGGAAGGGTGGCAAGCATAGTATAAAGTAATGGTGCTTGAGAAGACAAGCGCAATTTCCCCAGGGTCTTTGCGTCCCAAGATCACTCATCCACCCACCTGATTTGTTTCCTGCTTGCCTTGCTCTTTTCTAGACTCGGGTATTTTTCTTCTTAAATTAAATACAGATTGCGATCTTCTGTAATTCACAACAGCCCACTAAGATTGCTTCAAACAAGTGCAGGATCTAGATCATAAAGATTGTAAGACTAAAATTAGGACCAACAACGGACTAAACCCTATGTGTTTCAGCTAAAAGTCTAAAGATTGCGTGCGTATTCCCACTCTTGATTATTTCCTTTTCCTTCTTGAAAAAAACCCGTCAGCAATTGGGGCGTGCATAGATTTTCGTAAGAGTATCCTGCCTCTTTCGATCCAATTTAACGAAGTTAGCATCTGATTCCAGTCAGAATGAACAAGAAACATGTATACGGGTGTCTATACTGGTACCTCCATGGCTGGAGATATTCCAAACTCCAGCCCCCCTAAGGACTTTTTACACAAAATTCATCAACTTTGTCCAGCCTTTTAAACTGTTTCACATGTTCACAAACAACAGTGAACTTTGTTGGACTTTCTCTGTGTAAAGACTCCAAGATTAAAAGCAACAGACAGGGACGGAGCCCACCACATGATCAGATATGTGTGTGCCTTTCGATGCCTGTCATGAATCAGTATCTCATGGCCATCTATCTCTTTCTAATTTGGGGACCATGAAAGACTACATATAAAGAAGGACCCATGCTGCATATAGCTATAGCTTGCTGATGTAATTGTGTTGTTGCCATATTTCACTTGGAGATTCTGGAGTCCTTTCTTGTTTCCCTCTTGTAATTACATCATTTTGAATTACAGCCAGTTTAATTTGCATACATATAAGTATAAAAGTTAATGTTATATGTAAAAATAAAATTAATTGTATTTAATAAGGATAATTTTAGATTAAATTTCTACCATTAAGATGTTTTTTAACTCCTTTTTTTATATATAGTAATCCTATGCTATTTAAAAATTAAAAATTTGAACCCACGGTATTCATATAATCCAGGCGAGAGATATATAATCAATCTCGTCACTATTATAAATTGAAACGAGATTTATCAACTCACCAGAAAAATCATATAAAAAAAAAGGGATTCCATTTGTAATATGTGAGAGCTAAACTATAATTATATTACAAGTCATTATTCCACCCGTTAGTCAGCTAGCCACTACCTCGAGACCTTTGGCAAATTCTAAACATGAGCTGATATTGCCTATATATTGCATTGCATCATAAGAACTATACAAAGCATAGGATAGATTTCCATCTCTATAACTTCATAAAAAAGGTCCAAGACAAAACCAAACCCTAGCCAATAATCAAGGGTTTATCTTCCTTGCAAATCAACAGTTCAAAAAAAAAAGGGGGGGAAGTACAGGGGCATCTTTTCTATGTGCGAAAGGAGGATGGGGCCGATTTCTTAGAACATGGCCGAATGGATCAAATCATTCGCAAAGCAAATAATAAAACGAAAGAAAGGGACAATGGATTGTTGCTACTTTACACACAAAGCTTATTCCATTTTATCTCTACTTAATGATTATGGTCTCCCTCTTGATCCACACATCTTATCACACCAAAACCAAAAAACAAAAGTTCAGTGCGTTTTACTGTGCCCTGAAGATATATATGGACCCCAAGCAGATTGATTTTTCAGTTTTAAAATCAAATTAAAATTTTCCTAAAAATATATTTATTTTATGTCATAATCTTGCGATTATTTTATATTGTTTTTTGAGGGAAACATTCTATGAACAAATCATAGATTAAAAACCGAAAGTTAAACCTGTAATTATCAATACACAGATGTTACTACACACAGTAGAAGGATATTTTGAGCATAATACCAAACGATTCAATGCATGAGAATATTATTTCATCCCGAAGAGAATTGTTGCCTTTGTAAGTGGAACAGGAAATGTGCGAAATTCACGATGGAATAATGTCAAATCAATTATTTTCTTAGTTAAAACCTATAGATGTGTCAATGGTAGATGGATTTTGATTTGAAGTTACATTCGTTGACACAAACCCACAAAAATATTGTTCGAAGAAGATGAATTGTAAATTCTAGAGTTTAGGTGGTAAAAAGAATCACGATTTGAACATAAATTAATTTCAAATATTAATTAAACATGAAGGATTCAAAAGAAAAATTACTACTCCATTTCAAATCAAGTGGCCATTATATTGCAAGATAGAAAAAAAAATATGATTTATTATTTAATTTAGGAAAAAATGATTTTCATTACTAATCATAGATTTTTTTATTTATTATTAAGAGTTGAACAAATAATTTTATTTTTATTTAAATAAAAAAATTATAATTTTTATCATTTTTTATTTTTATTTAAAAGACATGATTTAAGTCAAGTCTCATAAAAAAATAAAAAAAATTGACTTAATTAAAAATCTAAATTGACCCAAAATTATATTAATTAGGGAAAAACTTATTAATTTTTAAAAAAATTTTAAAAAAATATTGTTTTATAGACCAATTTAATTTTTTGACCCGTTAGTTAAATATTACATCGAATAAACTTTAAGTCAGATTTAATAACAATGTTAATAATTAAATAAAAATAACTTCATTAAACAATTGTTTCTATGATTTTTGAAGTGTAGAAAGATCAAATTAAGCTTTGTTTGTATAGTTATCAACGCACATTTTAAATTAAATCTCTAATAAAGAAAAAGTAGGGTTCAAGCAACTGGAATGAGAAAGTAATAAGATTGTGCCTAACCTGGAGATTCGAGTACAATGTTTATCTTATATGATGAATAGACATGGGTTTCAGTACCATTTTACAGGAAAGAAAGGAACCTAATTAAGCAATAAAGCACTACATTTCTAATCAAATCAAAGATGATCATGTAGGCAGCAGCACTGCCCTCTGCTGTCATTTCCAGCTGGATCTGTAGGGTCCACTCTAAAATACACGGGGCCCCACCAAAGCACCCATCAGAAACAGACACCATCCCGCTGCACAGGATCATGTTTCAGGGGACTCTCTGCATACATAACATACATCACATACACACATGAAAAGGTGCCGCCATAGCGTGCCAAATCCGTGACACCCAAATAAAAAGGCATAAGAGCCACCAAACATATTTTAGGCCCTGTAAATGTAGAAATGCTCTATCTTAGTCTTCGAGTAAAGCTTTTACTACAACAAGAAAATTACTTGTCATTCTATAATTTAGTCGTTTTTATACTTATTTTTCATGTTTTTAAAATCATAATATGTTAAAAAATTATTTTAATTTAATAGTTTAAATTTTTAAATAAAATTTAAAGATATAATTTATATTATTTTCTAACACACCCCTTCAAATAAAAGCCCTTTGAGCTTGAAATTTATACAGTCTCATCTTGTATTTAATTTTTATCAAATAAATAAGGATAACGAGATTCGAACTCGAGATCATTTGATCATCAAGACTCTGATATTATGTCAAAGAACTATTTCAACCCAATAAATTAAACTTTTAAATAAGATTCTAGAATATTATTTATTCAATAAATTAAATTTTTAAATAAGATTCTAGAATATTATTTATATTATTTTCTAACATGATGTATATCTTTAATGAATATAAAATTAATAGACTAGACAATAAAATGATTTTAAAATGTAAATTACTACGGGTAAAAAGTAAATTATACTTTTTAAGAACGCATAAGGTAAGTATAAAAATGGCTAATGTAATTTTTCCTATTATTAATTAGCCTACTAGCCGTTAAATATCCAACATAACCTGGTAGAATTTCTATTTTCTTTAATTTCTCAATGTTTTTCTTTATCCTTTTCATTTAAATTCACGTGTGAGAAAATATTGATAATATCCCATAAAATGTCTATAAAATTGAAAAAATAGGTATCGCCATTTATGTTCAGATACTATTGAATCTTCGAGAACCATATTAAAACTCTCTTTTTTTTAATTCAATAGGAGATTCGGGAGACTTTGTGAACTATATAATATAATATGGGTAGTGATATCCCATTAAATATTGCCGTTAATTTTCATTTACTGTGTAATCTTAGAAATTATATATATTAAAACTTTTTTAATTTATTTAGTAAGAAGTCTGGGAGACTCTTGATTTTATAGCAGAGAAGAGTCCTCTTCTATTAAATAATTATAGTTAAGAAGTCGTTGTAATTGGAACTTAAACTTTATTACACGACCTCTAGAGTAAGTTTTCTTCTTCTATAATAAAACTTATTCAATAAATACAAGATTAGTATCAAAAGAATTTAAAGTATATAAACCAAAATGAAATGTTTCTATATATATAGGGATTAAAATGTAGTTTACCCAAAGCACAACCCCCTAACTCCCCACTTATAAATTCCACCGCCCTACTTCTCCGTTTCCCAAACCTCACTCTTTCTTCTCAACCTTCTTACCAAAACCTCTGAAAGATTATAGAAACATCAAGAACAAAAAAATGAGACCCATAAGCCACCTTGACACCACCATGAGCACATCAAAGGCAGCAGCCACTTCACCATCACCACCAGAAATAGCCGAAACTCGCTCAGCATGGCACTCTCCAGTGCCATACCTCTTTGGAGGTCTAGCAGCTATGCTGGGCTTGATTGCTTTTGCTTTATTAATCTTGGCTTGCTCTTATTGGAGATTGTCTGGTCGTTTAGACAGTGAAAATGAAGGTAACGATGAAAGAGATCTTGAAAGTGGAAGTCAAAAGGAAGGAAGTAGCCCTAGGAAGGCCGAGAAAAGGGTTTATGAAGATAAGTTCCTGGTTATTATGGCTGGGAATGAGAATCCAACATTTTTAGCCACTCCTGTTTGTAGTAAAGTTTCTTCCTTTGTAGCCCAGATGGATAACCAAGAAGAAGAGAAGACAGAGAGTACCGGTGATCATTACAAGCTGGAAAATGAAGAAATGATAGGGGACAGCCATGATCAAGCAAGAACAACAGCTGAAGAAAACATAGAGACACAAGAGACTCAACAAGAAGTCCAAGAAGAACAAAATTAAGCTGCAATGAGCAGGAAATGAATCAATTTTGGAGATGAAAGGAGAGTGTTTAATTTTTTCTTTTTTTCTGGTTCTTTTCCTGGTTTTTTGGTGTCTTGGGTGCTGTTCTTGTAGTAAGTACTTCGGGAGGTGTGAAACATTTGCAGAGATGAGGCAATTCGTGAAGTATAAGAAAAGGTTTTCTTCTTTAAAGCAAATTACAGCCAAATTTTGCTTAGTAATTAATCATATTTTTCTTCATAATTAGTTTTCCCAACATCTTTGATCCGTTTTTACAGCCAGCAATTACCAGCCTTCATTGATGATAACAAATTACAGCCAAAGTTATTAACTCAACCCAGGCAATGACTTGAGCTATTAATCCAGTTAAAACAAAAAAAATTATTTCAATTTTATATAAAAAAAGCAAAATAATAGTATTTTAATTTATTTTTAAAAAATTATATTGAATTTTAACTAAATTATTTGAGTTGATAATTGATTTTACTCATCAGACTTAAATCAATCTCAAGTTAATTTTCTTAAAATCAAATATACATAAGATCTTATTTAATATTAATTGAGCTTGAAATTAAAGAATTTTTAATGGTTTGAAGTGGGTTTAGGTGCTTTAAAATTTTTAAAAGGTAGTGAATTTTATACACACACACACATATATATATATATATATATATATATAATGAATATTAATTATCAAGAATCATCTTTTGTAGAATGGATTGTTAATTAAGTTGTAAAAAAAGAAAAGAAAAACTAATGGAGAATAAAGTGTAAAAAATGGAATTGAAGGGTCATATACCCTTTAAATGTATTTTATCTTAATTTGGCTGCCGGAAAATTCCAAGGAATAAATTACCCGTAAACTACAACGACAAGAAATGAAGGAGTCCAGCGTGATAAATCCGTCGACTGTGCATGAAATTTGTGCTGCCTGAATGTCAGTGCAAGAGGAGATGCATGGGTGATAAATAAGTAATTATGATAAATAATCCCCGCATTTTTTATGATTTAGTTGATATTTTCAGATCCATTTACGTGAAGAAATTAATTTTATAATCTAGCTTCCAATCTGTTTTTTTATGTTGTAATTGATTAGTTGATACAGCACATTTATATACTATTTTAATGCTTTTGCAAGGCATTAATTGATATCTTTTATGAATTTGATCTGCCAATATCAAGAATTTTAAAAAAAATTATTTTAATTTATTTTTAATTAAAAAATATTATTTACTGCCTTTATAAACATTTACTAAATCTTTATCATTCATGGGTAATATTAATCCAACACATCTGAAGAATTTATATAGAATTTATTTCACATTTAAGGTTTTTTCATCTCAAATTAAGAGATAATTTTAGAAACATTCCCCATTTACAACAAAGAAATGATCCGTTGGTTTTGGTTTGTTCAGGTGAATCATTGATTTTCCTTTCGGAGACTTTACAGGTGGCATTGAAATGGATGGAGAGAGATTTTTAGGGTCTTCTTTAAAATGCCATTAAAATCGTGTTTTTTTAAATTTAAAATATTTTTTTTATATTTTTTCAATGTATTGAATAATATTTTAAAAATAAAAATTTTTATTTTAACAAAGAATTTTAAATTGTAATAGTTATTACAATCTTAAATATTATTTTATAATAGCATTTGAAATTGTGTTAAGTGGTTTTTTAAAGGGTTTTTTAAAATATATTAAAATAATATTTTTTATTTAAAAAAATTATTTTTAATATTAATATATCCAAATTTAAATTTAAAAAATCAATAAATTTAAAAAACGCGTTTTTAAATGCAAAAGCGAAGGGAGCCGATGAGTACACGAGAAAGCGGGCTTTTGCCCTGGACTCCCTTCTTGGGATGCAAATAGGAGACACGTGGTGATCTCTCGTTGGACAGTGAGCCATGGAACGCAACTTGCTAGCTTTAGCAGCTGGGTTGTCTGCGCGCGGCGATGCGAAGACGCGTTCGTTGATAAATAAATGATTAATTAACAGCCTTGATTTTTTTAACGGACAGCTGTCTTCCCCTTAATAATAACAATAATCCCCTGTGATTGTGAACAGAAGGGAATCTTGCTAATCTCTATACAAGCCAAGGTCAGGCCATCCCTTGGAGATCAAGTAAAGACGGAAGAACATTCTTTCTAGAGATCGAGAATGGTTTCGATAGTTGTCTTGCCATGTGTACACCTGCTGAGGTGTTTTACTTAATTATACGTGGAGCATTATTTTATTTTATTTTATTTTCTAAGATAGTTGATATATATATCAACTATCTTAGAAAATAAAATATATATATTGTTTTAAAATGATAAAAAAATCATTGTGGAATTATTTTAGAAATACATTCTATGTCTTCTATATTTATCTTTTTTTATCTATATTTATCTTTTCAGTAATGAAACATTAATTAAATATAATATTTATAATATATAAGGATTGTGCCAGCTAAGTATATGAGTAATGTCCAAGCTATTTTCATTCTTTGTATCATATGGTCATTGTTACATATTTGAAAAAAAAAATTCTCATCGCAACTATATACTAAAAAAGGGTATCTTTATAAATACTTAATAGAACTTATTAGATGCAAATTCAATGGTCAAAATCACATCGTAATCTTAATAAAAAATTTTAATTTTATCTATCACATAAGATGGATAAATAGATTGTTGTGTATTGAAAGGAAGGCAAGCATGGATAATTATAGTTTGTATAATATTATGCATACATGGAATGAGAGCATCTAGCAATCACCTGTTATATTTTTATTTTATTTATTTTTTACTTTAAAAGATATTAAATCAATGCTTTTTAAGTATTTTTTTAATGATTTTATTAAATGCTGATATTCAAAAAATATAAAAATATATAATTTTAATATCTTTTCAACTAAAAAATACTTTGCACTATATATACAAATAAACACTAAAAAAATATATTTGAGTTTGCTGTTAAAACTCCATTTCATTTTTTTTAAATGCATTAAATTGTTGCTTTCCATGTTATAAAAAATGTTTTTCACTGATACAAACCAAGTCTAAGTCCCATGTATGAAAGAGAATAATTACAATTTAAGCAAATAATCACTTCGATCCATCTTTGTTTTATTTTATTTTAAGCGATCATTTGGCATTGAAGAAAAGCAAAAGGAAACTCAAGATTCTAAATCCATTCTGTCCTTGCATCAAAAGCTGGTGTAGACTATATTTGTTTACTAGAAAATATTTTTTTTAAAAGTAAATTTCGAGAAAATAAATTATTTACTGGTCTAGACTATGTTTGTTTACTATAAAATAATTTTTTTTAAGTAAATTTTAAAAAAATAAATTATTTTTTAATATTTGATAGTTTAATAAAAAATAAATTAAAAAACATTATCTAGTATTTGGTTATGTTATAGAAAATGAGCTGAAAAATAACTTATTAATGTTTTATTTTTTCAA
>NW_011499887.1:1143189-1265573 GCF_000495115.2 Populus euphratica
AAAAAAATATAATTTAATAATTTATCTCAAATAAAATAAATAATAATAAAAATAATAGATATCAAATCTAACAAATAAAAAAAATTAAAAGATAAAGAAATTAAAATAATAATAATAATAACTATTTCATTAATTATTTCAAATAAAATAAATAACAATTAAAAGAATGAGTACCAAATTTGATAAATAAAAAATTTCAATTAAAAAATGATAAGGAAAAAACAAATAACAATTATAAAAATAAGAATAAAAATTTAATATAAAAATTAAATTCCAAGGGATGAAATTAAAAAAAAAATATTCAAAACAAAATATATATAGCAATCAAAAGTTTCGAGGACCAAATTTAATATAATTAGCAAGTAATATGATATTTTTAAATTTTTCACAACTTCTTGAAAATGTTTTCTATCTAAAGTTTTCAGGAAAACACTTTTCTAAAAAACAAGCTAAATTTTTCTTTAACTGGAAAATGTACAAGCTAAATTTTTCTTTAACTGGAAAATATTTTTTTTTTATTGATTAACTTTTCTAATAACAAATAAACACAAAAAAAACTTAAAAAATATTTTTCAAAAAACCACTTTCCACTAAATAACCCCTTAAAAAACAAAATACTTCCTCTGCAAACCATCACATACCCTAACTCATATAAAAATTGAATTTAAGCCTAATAATTATCATTATCAGTCCCATCTCATGCTATAAATATTTCACTGTATTTGCTGATATCAACTCGTGATTCGATAGATATTTTGATTAGAAAGAACGTGCTTTGCCCTTGCAGCATGGTTCATGTCACGTATTGGACCAAATAATCTTTTTTTTTTTTTTGCCCACATGATGCAACTCTGAGCATATAGTGTTAAATATAGCTACCTGGAATCAAACTACTATAGCTTATACATGGTTAAAAAAACAAAATAAAACATGGTATACTCATAGGATTTCTGGACCGGCTCATGCCTTTTCAAACTATATCAAGACATGTCCTTCGTGTTAGCCTAGTATATTTAGAGAAAATTAAAAAATTTCAGTAAGTTTGGCCTTATATTTTGAAATTATAAAATTAAAAAAAAATCTTTTTCATTACTAAACCAGCCCTCAAGATTAAAAAGATCTAGTTTTACTCACAATTGTTAAACCTGAGTTGATGGAGCTAATTAATATAAAAATCTCTTTAAATTAGGTTATGTTCAAGTTGAAATAATTTTAATATAAATTCAATAAAAACTAGTTAACTTAATCAAACTCAGCTTATATCTAATTAAATCAATCAACACATGAAAATAAAATAAAAACTAAAATAATATTGTTTTAAATAAAAATAATAAATCAAGGTTACATATTAACTCACAAGTTGATCCAATAACCGAAAGTGTGACAAATATAGTTTTTGCGCATCAAAGTTGAACCAATATTTTCTTATTATTATTAAAAAAATTCATGGATGTATTCGTATTAGGGCTGACACTCACGAAACAAGACTTGTTCACAAGCCCATCTGCCCTGCTTGGAACCACATCTTCACAGCCCACAACACCCTCGACACTTCACTGGCTTGGACAGAAGATTCTTGGAAATTGCTTCCTTGTTTAGGTAAAAGAGAGAGAGCTTCAGTACTTGGTATGAACAAAAACCTGCGAAACTGATCGAGTTCGTGACATGCACTTAGAAATTTTCAAAGTGTGAAAAACAGAAACAAAAAGAAAAAAATGGGTCTTTTGTTCAGTAGAATGTTCTCTTCTTTATTTGGTAATAAAGAAGCTCGAATACTTGTCCTCGGCCTCGACAATGCTGGCAAAACCACCATTCTCTGTAACCCCCCCACTTTCTTTCTGTTATTTATTTTCTGGGTTTTTCTAGTGTTACATATTTGTGGTGTTTTGATGTGTTTTCTTGTGATTTAGATCGGCTTCAAATGGGAGAGGTAGTCTCCACGATCCCAAGTGAGTTTCTTTTTTTAAAAAAGAAAATTTGAGTTGGGAATTTATGTTACCGAATGATTTTTTTCTGAATTTTTGCTAACTTGATGCTTTTTTTGTACGCGGTGTAGCGATTGGATTCAATGTAGAAACTGTACAGTACAACAACATTAAGTTTCAAGTCTGGGATTTAGGTAAGTAATTGGTTTTAATCTATGAAGTAATGGAGCTTTAGTCTGTTAGATTGATTTTATTATGTAATGAAGAGGATACTGAGAGCTAGTATGGAGTAGAGTGATCAACGGGTCCAGTCAAGTGGGCTTGATTTTGATGTACTTGTTAAGCACATGAGATATTTAGGGTTTATTTTTAGTTTCTTAATGTGTGGATTCTGAATTGTAAGGGTGTGCGAATTCATGGTTTGGTGTTCTAGCTTAGTTGCCTCGGGGTTAATGAAACCAAAGGAGGTTTTTAACAGTGATCTTCTAGTAAATTTGTCATGCTGTTTATGTTCATGTAGCAATTCATTTTGTAAATTAATCTGGTTAATGGTTTGGTGCTACAGGTGGACAAACAAGTATCAGGTAACTTTTCTTCCTTCTTCTCTGAAGAAAATATAGTTTACATTCTGTAGAAATTGTTTGCCATTGTTGCTGTTGACCGGTGTTCTTAGTAGGAACATGTGCATTTGGTTTCCGTATAGAGAATGTTATATGTGTTGTTGAGAAGTACAGTTACAGCAATGCAATTAATTAAATCTCGATGCTCTTAAAATTCTTCATGGATTTATGCTCAGTCCTTCCTCGAGTTGTTTGTTTGTGTCTATGCTGATTCCTTGGTAGTAGATATTTGGCATGCAATAGTCTGTTATTCCTCCATCCCTTCCATGTGAATAAATTTGTATGTTTCTTTCAGGCCATATTGGAGGTGTTATTTCCCAAATACTCAAGCTGTAATTTATGTGGTAGATTCAAGTGACACGGAAAGAATTGGAATAGCCAAAGAAGAATTTCATTCAATTTTGGAGGTACTTCAGGAGTATCTGTTTTATTATCAGTTTGTAGAGTACCAGGATGCTGCTTACTGGGTAATGTTTGTTCGCATTCTATCAGATATAGTCGTTAGTCAAGGTTGTCCTCTTCAGTCTCAACATATTTATTGACTTCGATTGCTTCGGGAAACGGAAAAGGATAACGGCAAAACACAGTAGATTTAGTCTTTTAATTTGTGACTTATATTTATTTCATAAAATTGGTGATTATCATTGTAATATACCAAAAGCAAGAATTATTAGTACGAGGTCACGGAGTTAAGTGGGTTACATTTTTTATAATTTGCAACATATCTGGACAATAAAAAACTTTCAGTTTCATATTGTCTGCGTTGTGACAGGGGGTCTGCAATTTATGGGATTGTGGGTTGTTGGGATCATTGTTGCTAAGCTATGTAATCATTTTTTTCCTCTGCTATTTTACCATAAAAAATGTAGCTATCAATCAGGTTTAATAATTTCTTCACAAAATTAAAGCACGAGAATCAAAAGTAAAAAAAATTATCTTTTGTTGACTGTCAAAAAAAATATCCTTTGTTAATTGTCAGCTCTGCTATATTCTTAACTGCAATCTTGTTTTTCGTATGTAGATAGGAACACGTTTTTCATGCTTACATCTTTTGGAAAACAGACCACTTTTCATTAGCTTTAATGGCATCTAAGAACTCTGATATGAAATTGGACCTTTGTGCAGGAGGAAGAATTGAAAGGTGCAATTGTCCTCATTTTTGCAAACAAGCAGGTGAAGACTATTTTCTCTAGCATCCACAATTTGGATAAACTTTGTCAGTTCCTACATTTACATAGGGGTTGATATTTGATTAGTTTGATCGTCTGAAAATGGGCTTCCTAGTACTCTCAACATTGTGTATAAAATACAAGCCAATATTGGGGAAAAAAAAAGATCTGTCACCAACCACTGGAGTTTTTTTATAACATGTTTGAACTATTGCTTTATATGAGCAGGACTCCCTGGTGCACTTGATGCTGCTGCTGTGACTGAGGCATTGGAGTTGCACAAAATAAAAAGTCGTCAATGGGCCATCTTCAAAGCTTGTGCTACGAAGGGTGAAGGCCTCTTTGAGGGCTTGGACTGGTAAGCATTCTTCATCGCAAAATACTAGACATGCATGTATCCTTAAATTTGAAGTATTATGAATTGGTTTATCATATATGGTATCCACTAGATGTCGTGGGAAAAAAGTGTCACTGGTTTATACCTGGTGCTGCAAAGATTAAGTGGCAAACATATTCGTTTCTGATCCTTATAAGAAAACTCCATTTTGCCCAGGTTATATTTCCTTTTCAACCTACTCAAGTCTAATAGATTCTTCATATTTTGATTGATTGTGCAGTGATTGGTTTTTAAGAAAGAAAACAAAAGATTGATTTGGTAACTAGAGTCTTCACTTATGGTAGATAGCAATTTCTTCGTCACATATTCTGTCACTTGTGCATTGTGAATCACATGGGAATTTCATTTGGTAGGAGCATATGTTATCTTGAGTGAAAGTTAGGACCATAGCCAGTTTATCCTTCCTGGGACCTGCATAAGTGGGACCAATATCATTTACTGTCCTTGACTTCTCGAAATCTTTCAGATTTTCGTATCAATAAAAAATGCTAGTGTGGATTCACAATTTTTTCTCTTCTGGCTTCATGGGGTCGTAAGTGTACCAATTTACTCGTCTTCACACGGTAGCCATATGCAGTTGTTTTCTCTATGGTACTGAAGTTTGGTGCCCCGCAATTACTTGACATAAATGCCCAAGTGGGAAATCAACTTTTGCAGGTTGAGTAACACTCTCAAAGCAGGAGGTGGCTAACTTTGTTCAAGCAAGTTCCAGAACGAGCATAATCTACGTGCACAGGAATGCTGGAGCGATAACTGTTATTACCCTCAATTCAAGCTTGACATAATCTCAGGAGGTGACTTCGCAATTTCTTATTTCCATATGGTGAGATTAAAATATTGACTTGCAGGATTATTTTGGGGAAAACTGAAGCAAAAATACATATTTTTCTTGTAATACTGCTTTAACACAACACATAATTAGCTGCTGCCCTTTTTGTTGTTCCCTCAAATTAGTGTGTCAAATTCATATTTTCATCTTTAGTACCATGGTTCCTTACTTTGATTCTTCATTAGCAATACACTGGCTGAAGCTGCCTTTGAAGAGGATGCTCCAAACAAATGAGCCAGGCCTTTTTCCCCAGAAGCTTGTGAGATGTGACCCTAGCTGTCGACCAGGGCTAGCCAACCTGACAAAACACAGACTGCTCCCTGATTTAATTTTCAGAAGAAATGAGTCAAGCCCGTGAGCTCAAAGTTGATTAAGAATTAATGAGGCTGAAGTTTAAGCATCAAATCTAATACTAGCCTCCAAGGGGCTGTGATAGATACCTGTCTCAGAGCAGAGGAACCTGCCAATGAAGTCTACTGTAGGGCAAAATTTGGCAGTAGAAAGATAATGTAAAGTTGGTACTTACTGAGTTTCGCAAACGGGCAGGTTGTGGTACTAAACAGTACACCAGGACAGTGCTTGTCTAGATTCTGTGCTCCTCGTTTTCCTTGTGCCATCTGAATCCACTCTGAGCAAGCAACTGGACGCTCGAGAGGCTGTAGGATACAGTGGTTGCAAGCTGTATGTATGACTACACCCCGCAACTTCATCAGCTTAGATTCTCTTAAGCTTCGATTTCAATGCAAGTGTTGGCGAAAGTCTCTTCAAGTGGATGCAGAAGCGCTAGTGTCATTTCAAGAATTTGGGGCTGTTTACATCACAGAAACACACCCGGATATGGGTCGGATAAAAAATGATATTATGCGATTTTTAATGGTTTTTTTTTTTTAAAAAAAACGTTTCTATCTTCTTTTTTTTCCTTTAACATGAAACAATGTTATCTCCTTACAAAAATATATATAAAAAAATCGATTCCCTTTGCGGCCATATCTTAAGATAGGAAAGGAAAGCAGCTAACCCTAGAGTCATTCTCTACATGTCCCTCTCGAACAGTAACTTGCCCATGCCGGCATGCCCCCTCTGGGTCCTCCACGCTCGCAATTATTCAAACCTCCCTCGCCCATTTCCCTCTCTCTCCCTTTCATGCTCACCTGCAAAAGGCTGAAAACACCACCTTTCTCTTGGTGGCCCCTCCCTCCAACTATACACAAAATTGACCCCTTTACTCAAACATTAAAACCAGTATCAAAGTCCCCAATTTCCTAAAAAGAATATTAAAATGAAAATTTCCCACTTAATTTCCCTTTATTCGATGAAATCTCAAGTAACAATTCTGAGAAATTAATCGGATGAAACACACGTTGTATACGTTTAAGCCGTGTAATTAAAAATAATATTTTTTTATATTAACATATTATAACCATAAAAAAAAAACACATGAAAAAACATTATTTTCAAAGAACTATTTAAAAAATGCAAATTTAAACACGACCAAATCAAAGTATCAAACACGCCCCCTTAATAACATTGTTAAAACACAATAAAAAACACAAACCCTTTAAATCTGGCTAGGGCACCATCCACGTGTCAACCTACCATTGGACTACACTTAGATCTCCGTGGTCCCCCAAGATAGACCCATACAGCAACACCTAACACATAAACAACAACAGGAAACCACTTCACCACCAACCAACCCCATAAAACTACGCTTCAATCTGAGGAACCCCATCGAGACAGAAAACAGCTCAACAGAAGCTTCGAGTCTCGAACCTCTTCGCCTTCATCTTCCTTAATGGCATCAAAACTTTGTGACTCGTGCAAATCAGCAACAGCAACGTTGTTTTGTCGAGCTGACTCAGCTTTCCTCTGCGTCAGCTGCGACTCCAAAATCCACGCGGCCAACAAGCTTGCTTCTCGCCACGCGCGTGTCTGGGTCTGTGAAGTCTGTGAACAAGCCCCAGCTCATGTCACCTGCAAGGCTGACGCTGCCGCTTTATGTGTCACCTGTGACCGTGACATCCACTCGGCAAACCCTCTTGCCCAACGCCACGAACGTGTCCCTGTCACTCCCTTCTTTGACTCTTCCTCCGCTGCGCACGGCGGTGGAGATGCCGTTAACTTCTTGGAGTATCGTTACCTTGATGACGTGAATGGTGGGGATGATGTCAGTAGGGAGGAGGCAGAGGCGGAGTCGTGGCTGTTACCGAACCCTGGTGGGGGGAATACTAAAGGGGTGGATAGTGTGGATCTGAATACGGGTCAGTATGTGTTTGGGGCGGAAATGCACCCGTATTTGGATTTGGATCGGTATGTGGATCAGAAGGTGGAAGTGCAAGAGCAGAACAGTTCAGGTACTACTGATGGGGTGGTGCCTGTGCAAAGTAACAAATTAGGGTTTCAAGCTCCTGCTTTGGTTAATGACAATTGCTGCTTTGAGTTGGATTTCTCTGCTGGATCTAAAGCTTTTGCTGGTGGCTATGGCTATAACTCCTTGAGCCACAGTGTAAGTTCTCTAAATTGGATCCTTTGTTTGTAAAAATTGTAATAAATCTCTACTCTTCGATTGGATAGCTTGACTTTGATCGGACCGGAGAAGTGGACCGACCTAGTTTTGGTGCCTGAAAGTTGGCCTGAGATAATAAAACCTAATAAAAAAAGTTATGAAATGAAAATGTTTAGTGCTATTAGATACGTATAGTGAAGTTGTGGGTGGTGTTAGAAGTTCTGAGAGTTAATTAAGCTGCTAGGGTTTTCA
This sequence comes from Populus euphratica, assembly GCF_000495115.2. Classification (NCBI taxonomy): domain Eukaryota; kingdom Viridiplantae; phylum Streptophyta; class Magnoliopsida; order Malpighiales; family Salicaceae; genus Populus; species Populus euphratica. The sequence continues at coordinate 1,150,888 of NW_011499887.1, forward strand.
TCTTCTAACTAAAACGTTGTTTATGTTAGTACGTAGAGACTATAATTAATTTTGCTAGATTGAAGTTACCTATAGTAGAGATTTTCAGTTTAGTGGTGTCTATAATTTTGTCAAATTTAAGTCGTTTAATTAATTTAAAGATTTAGATAGCAAATAGCTCTGTGATCAATTGATGGGGATTTTAAATTTAAATTGTATTTGTTTTTGCTGTGCAAAATGTTTTTTAAAAGTGTTTTACTCACTTTAAAATATATTAAAATAATTTTATTTTTATCCTTTTATCATCAGCATGTTAGAACTATCGAAAACACACTTACAAAATATATCAAAATTGTTAATTTGATGCTTTTATAAAACGCTTTTTTAAAATAATAATAATAATAAAAAAAACAAAAACTACTATATTTCCAAACACTCATGGTGTTCGAAAATGAATCCAATCTCAAAATATTTTCGACCTCCAAAACTAGTGGATCGATGGATGTTGAGTTCAAGTTTAAAAGTGTTTGTAATCAGTTCTCTCGTTTTGAAAATTGTCATGCTGGTTACAGATTTCTAAGCAGCATATGTGATTTCGTGAATCTGTCATCGTTTTGGTTCATCTGTTGTTACAAGGGATTTATCTGTAGTTCGAAGTCCTGATCTTGTGAGCTTTTACTGCAGGTTTCTTCTTCATCTCTTGATGTTGGAGTCGTACCAGATGGCAGTGCCTTGACAGACATATCGAACCCTTACAGTAGATCAGTGAGCAATGGAATGGAGTCGGCAAACCAGACAGTGCAACTATCAGCAGGTGACCGCGAAGCAAGGGTGTTAAGGTATAGAGAGAAGAGAAAGAATCGAAAATTCGAGAAGACAATTAGATATGCATCACGAAAAGCCTATGCCGAAAAAAGGCCTCGAATCAAAGGAAGGTTCGCTAAACGTACTGATTCCGGGGTCGAGGTTGATCGGAGTAGTATTTATGGGTTCGGCGTCGTTCCATCATTCTAAGTTCACTTGTCTTTCCCTGATATTGATGTTGGATTGACGATATTGGAATGCCAACTTGTTTCCTCATTCGTCGACGACTCTTCACTCCTGATGAGTCCCAGGCTCTCAGCGGTAATAACTCCCTCTCTGCTGCAACAAAAAACCCCAAGTTATCCCTCTCCTCTCGCAGAGGAGATTGTTGTATTTTTGCTGTAATCCTTCTTGCAGTTCAATGTTGTTGTATATAATTAAGGTGGAACCCTTGACTCTGTACACGTATTTATGCAGTAATGAGTTTTGTTTTGTGGCGAGAATCAGCTTCACTGTTCTGGTATTTCAATCCTGGGAGGAACAGGGAGTAAGCTCTCTTTACTCGTAGGCAAAGGGTCTGGAATGATAAGATCTTAACTCGTAATTATACTTTAAGATATTATATTATTATCTAAAACAAAGATCAAAATCAGTGATGCCATTGGAGGATTGAGCAGCTTTTATGTGCTTAAAAAGTAATCATGGGGAAGTACAGGTTTTTCGTTCCTTTCATAGAAGACGAAGGTCAAAATCACCCAGATCATAGGTGGGCGTCAATTATTTTATTGGTAAGAAATCACATCAATGGGGAAGAAGAAATATTATTATATTTATTAACTTTATTAAATTTAAGAAAAGCAGATACAATGTCTTGGGACTGTCTTTGTGATAAGATCAGTCAGTCAATGGGTAGATTCCTTCTGTACTTGATTAGGACATTGTATCAATCCCCTTTTTTATTTATTTATTTTTTTTATATTATTGCATCAAAATCATATAAAAATATATAAACATTAATTTAAAATATATATATATTTTTATTTTTTTAAAATATTTTCCAAACATAAAAACAAGCAAATTCTAAATTATGGTATAATATATGTGGCGGCCTCGTAACAAAGTTGAGAATGTGCATGCAACAATTATATATGCTTCCTAAGGAGGATTTAAAAAAATAATTTTTTTGTCAATTTCATTTAAAAAATTATATAATATATTCTAATTGTTTTATGGTTTTAGTTATTTTTTCTTTGTATTTAAGTTTTCTAATTTGTTAAATTTTGTTTTTGAGTTTGTTTAAGAAGTCATAAATCTATTAAGGAGACATACTACTTGCTAAATATTTAAAACCTAACTCTCTTTTTACTGTTGGGCTCCAAACTCTGGGCTCACAACTGCAAAAACCTAATACTATCGAGAAACTAATTAAGGCCCATTAACAGACATAAGGGCCCATTCCCATTTCAACCCTACCAAAAAAATAGCAAAATCAGAGTCACGTCAGTACCCTTACCTTGTCAACTCGCCTTTTAATATGGTCACGGGAAGACTATTATTTTCGAAAAATTTAAATGTATTTTTGTTTAAAATTATTTTTAAATTATTTTAATGTATTAATGATAAAAATAATTTTTTTAAAATGTTATTTTGATATATTTGTAAATAAAAATATATTTTAAAAAATAATTACTAGTACAATACCATACATATTCTTTCTATATAACAACCTACCATATTTTTCTACAAATTGGATGATATATTATGTATCATGACACGTCCTTTTTTTATTCCACAAAAATATTTAAAATCAAATGTATTTTTTTTATTTTTTAAGATAAAAAATAAAAATAGTGTAAACAAAAAAATATATTGTTAATGTTATGAAAGAATAGAAACTCATTTCAATTTTTTTTAAAAATAAATTTATTTTATATCTTTATCTTTTATCTCCAAGTAAACACGATTTTGTTCCTTCTATATCTATCTCTTATTTTAAAAGACTAATCAAACAAAATATTTAAAATGTGTTTGATTCTCATGTTATTATTTTTTGTTCGAATTTCAATGAAGATTGAAAGAAAGAGAATTTCTCATAATTACACCCAAGAAAGTGACATTAAGAAATAGCATGTTAAATATTAAATAAAAAAATAGTTTTAATGCATGAAAAGATGACCCAAGAATACTCTAATCATTGAAAAAAAAGGGCATAAAATGGTGAACATCAACTAATAGGTAAAAGCTGCTGCTGCTGCTTCTTCTTCTTCTACAATATATTTTCAAATTATTCAGAAGCACTCGAGTGCTTGTAAACTTTCTGTCAAGTTGTTCTTACCCTTGGTAAGCAGGGCAAGAAAACTTCATAGAATAGACCTCCAAATTGCAATTAAATAACCTGCAGGTAATGTCCACTTACAAGAGTTCATGCCTATAAATAAACCTTGCTCCATTTCTACACTCACCATTGCATAGCAGCAGCTAATTTGTTTGTGTATTTGATTTCATGGGGTGGGGTGGGGTGGTTTCTCTCCAATTCTTCGGCTTTTTCAACCAATTTCCTTTCTGTTGCTCTTTTACATTTATAGTTGTTAGTATCTAAGAGAAGACGATGATAATATTCACTCGCCGGTCATAATGGCAAATCCTTGCCTTGTCGAGCCTGCTTTTATTCGTATCACGAGTCCTTTCACTATGTATTCATAAATTGACCCCGTAAATTGACTTAGATTGGTTGTCAGATCCAATCCAGAAATTGCTAGGTCATTAAGTTAATTTACCATGCATTAATTATTTTTATTAAAATAATAACATTTTATTTTTTAGCAAGACATTCAACTTAACTAGAGCAACCAAGTTTGTCTCCAAGTTAATATATGATTCAACTAAAAATCTACCATCCAGTTCAACTAAAACTTCCTTCAAGAATTTTAAATTTTATTTTTAATAGTTTCAGGTTATTTTAATATGTTAGTTATAAAAATAATTTTTTTAATATATTTCTAAATAAAAAATACTTTAAACTATAACTGCTATTATAATTTCAATTATGCCAAGTTGATGTTTCCAGTCCTGACATCAAGGATCAATCTTCTAGGTTGGCCAAGTTTAAATTCTTCCCATAAAGCGTTGGGATTCATGCCACCATGTGTTTTGTCCCCAAAATAGGGATTAATAAGTTGCTTAACTATGCATCCCTAATTAAGTACATTAACAAGTCATTTTTCATTTTCCTTTCCAGTTGAGATCCAAACACGGTAAAAGGCAGGGGCTAAGCATGGGTGGGGGGCAATAGAGGCAGCGGCGTGAATGAAATTCAAAGCTCGCAAGTTCACTGCCACTGCCTTAGTGGTCGTGGCATAGATAGATGGTAACCAAGCCAAAGTTTATTCCCATCCACATCAGAGGAGATCCAATCTATTTTCTCCTCTGAAGGGCTTTCATTGCCTGATTACACGGATTTCTTGGGGCATGGGGGAAGAAGCATCTTCTTGCCAAGAGCTTTCCAGCAGCAGAAACTCTGAATGGTTCACGATGGTGTGATCTAACCGAGAAAAATCGAGAGGCTTCAGACAAGCAGCCGAACAAAACTGAAACACTACAAAGAGCTCAGGTAAAGGAGATGCAATTAGCAAGAAAGAAACTGAAGTATGGAAAACCACATTTACAACAGACGGATGAAATGGATAAAACAGTCTCCAGACTCTCTACAGATTCACAAGCTCACAGTTCCTCCAGCTACCTCGAGACCCATGCACGTAAGCTACACTTGGATAGTTCTATTCTAGAAGCTGAAACATGTAAAATACACGTTGGCAGCCTGTCGACTTCCTTCGTCTTTCTATCCTTACAAAACATATGATGCTATTATCATGTTTCCCTGATCAGCTTTGCACCACAGGATTTAATGCTGGTCCTTTTTTTATCCTTGGGTAAGAATAAAAACCTAGCACGGTACCTGTTCAGCATGCTCACACAGAGCCACCACCAGATGCACCACCTTGATTTCCCAAGAAACGGACTACTACACAGGTGATGTTATCTGCACTGCCTCGCTGGTATGCTTCCTGCATCAACCTCTTTGCTGCCTGCTCGGGGTCCAGAATTGGCTGGATCATTTCAACAGCTTCCTAAGGAATGGATGGAGCATCAGATGGTGATGACAACAAAATAAAAAATAAGACCATCTACTGTTTTTATTCTGACGAGGAAAAAGCTTCACTAAAAAGCACCAGTATGCCAATTTCCACCAGATCATTTGCAAGGAAGAATACAGAAAATACAGAAAGTGGAAAATGAATCATCAACCTCCATAAAATGAAAGCTAAAAGGACAAACCTCGTTTGTGACAACATCCCATAACCCATCACTTGCAAGGATAAGAAACTCAAGGGAGCTGTCAACCTTTTCCTCCTACAATTTCCATGAGAATATTGGTCACCAAAACATGCTCAAAAGAAAAGACGCAGAAGGAAAAAATCACAAGGCCCATGCCCATAGTCATGTTGGAGCGATATTTTCATTTTAAGGACAACTGTAAGTAATTGAAAAGCAATACATTACTCAAGAATTATAAAATGAAACGCTTGAGCAATGCTCATTTATATTCATGCATTTAGCAGTTAAAAGTCTATCTCCAAAAGGCATCCATGAATGCACCTGAGTGAGTGCAAGTGTGCATGTGCTCAAGAGTAATGACATATAAATTTTGGAAGATTTATCACTTTAAGGCATCTTAAATTGAAAAATGTTAACCATTTCTTGAATAGATTAAGAATCAGACCTGGATTTCTGGGTCAGCAACAACATACTGCTTCAAGAGCCTATCACCAAATGCACGAGAGACAGCTAGGACACCACCAACTCTCCAAGTACCTATCATTATCTCCAGTCATCACGAGATACATATGGCCCAGAAAATTTTAATAAAAAAATAGAAAGAATGAGGTCCTTACCAGCCCACATGACAAATCCTCCAGCATCTTCAATCCGTTGCCGCTCATCAGTCTGGTCTGGCTTGTGATCTCGGGAAACAGCAATAGCTAAATAAAATGGCAAGACAATTTAATGACTTAATTATGTGATAAACTAAACAGATACAACCACAGTACTCAGAAAAATGCTCTCACACTCTTTCCCAAAGCATCTGCTTTTCTTTCTGTATTTTGGTCCATTGTCATTATCCTGATTTAACAGGCCAATAATAGATTTCTTTACCTTTCCAAATTACATATTACCATGAGATGCACTTTCCTAAGTGAAAAATCACAAAAAAATTAACATAAGCACTGGAACTTTATTATTGGAAATCAAAATCAACATCAAAATGACAAGTCTTTTGCATTGACTGTTCCCACTTAGAAAAAGAAAAAAGAAATGCTCTAGGACATTAACTATAACTAACAGATTTGGCTCTCCAAATTTCGAATGACGATTTTGTATTGAAGTTACACATTGATTTCTATTAATGCTTCAAAATTATGAATGAAGTGATACCAAGTCATATAACTAAAATTTTGTTTCAGTCACGGTCTCCACTCTTGTATTGTATTATTATTTCCAATTCTTAACAGCAGCAGCATTGCCTTATTCTATATGATATCTTCAACAGTACCAGAAGACTATGAATTGAATCTTTAGTTTGGAATTCTAGGCAACAGCCAACTTAAACAAAAAAATTAAAACAAACTGGCAGTACTGTTTTCATAAAATGCATCACATGTTGGAAAAATGAAAAGGATTCTAGAAGTTGCAAATGGCATGTTGGAAAAATGAAAAGGATTCTAGAAGTTGCAAATGGCTTTACAATCATTCGGAGTCTCACCATTGCCACCCCGGCATATGACAGCTCTCGAATCTCCAACATTAGCGACAAGCAAACGATCACCAACAAGAATAGCTGTAGAAGCAGTTGATCCAGCATCCCTGTTCTGATTATTTTCTGATTTCAGAAATTCAGAGTCTGTGTGATTGTATGCATCAGCTGCAGAGAGAGGGAGTGATTCAAAATTAAACATCAAGTTCCTTGAACGATAAATTTGAAGATTAGAAAAAAGGAAACATTGGCACTAAGGAAATGAGATACATATAGCTGATTTGGTGTCAGAAATAAACTTTGGGTGCTTGATCAGATTGCTAAAAAGGTTATGTTTCACATATTCAGCTGCTCGTGCACCTCCATGACCTGAAAAAACATGCCAGGAGAATTTACCACACTATCTGCTCATAAGATTGAAAAGGAAAATTATTGCAAAAGATATGACATGATTATATTTCTCTTCAACTAGCTAGCAACACTACAAACAAAAAAAAGAAGTGATTATCTATTAAACATGCTAGATCTGCCATTCCCCGCCAACAATGGCATTGGCATATGGCTTCAAGTACCGCAACCACACTGGAGCAAACAATTGTCTACCAAAATATCCAAGTCAGCATACAATCAGTTCAACCAAATTCCTCCTCCACAAGAATAAATCATGGATTGAGCACACGGGCTAATCTATGATAGTTTAATTTCCTCTACGGACAACATCAGTTGAGAATACAACACGCTGGTGACAGAAAATAATGTGATATCTGGCATAAAAAGGAGAAAATTACACAAGAAGTTGCAAAGGGCACATGTGGAGAATTACAAGAATGTCCATCAGACAGCACACTTGCATCTTAATAGCCATCACAAACCCACAGTTACTTAGATTAGTGCCAAGTGGGATGCAAACATAGTAATTAATGAAACTTATGTTGCTGCATTACGCATTTAATAGAAAGTACCCCCTCATCATATCTCTATTGCATTCACTATCCTGCTAAATTAATCTTGCTATATACGTCTACAAGTAGAAACAAAGAGTAAAATGAGTGAAAGAGGTACCATCAAAAACTCCAAAAAGACCAACTATCTCTCCATCAACACCATCGATTCTTGTCTCATAAAAATCTTCCATGGAAGATCTTTTCCCTGGAGAGCTTGCATATCCATAACTGAATTTCCCATTCTGACTGTTGCAGGAAAAATTTCAAATTCAGAGCCAGACAAATATTGTGAACTAAATAATATTGGAGGCAGAGGAAGGAAATAAGAAATAGTGATCTTTGAGAGAGATGTAATCCCGCAATCTAAGAATTACACAGCATGTCACAAATAGCTCACATGAATGTCACATTACTTGTTTAATGTCAAATAGAAACTACATTGGAGAGTAACAAGAAATGTTAGTTACAGAATTTCAGTAATACTCGAGTTAAAATTTCCATTTCTTGGTAATCATTTCAAAACTTTAAGTATTATGTTTCCATCCACTCAGAGTATCAAGTCACATGTTCAAGACCAAGTAGTCAAATCCATGCAAATTTCAATCCATGCGACGCAATAATTACTTTGGATGATTCACAAAAACATTTCTTGTTGGATTCAAGAATTAGGTCCAAGAGTGAGCAAGAAAATAACAACTCATTCCACAAAGAAAGACACTGGCATACTCAACATGACAAATCTATAAAATGTCAGATCCGTCAAAGAGGGGGGATCAAGACTTTCTAGCATTCTTTTTTCAACGCAAAAAGGAATCTTGAATGCGACAAAAATGAGATTTCATTTCTCTCATTTTGCATGTTATCAAGACATATAAGACAACAAGCAAAAGAATCACAGGTAATAAGCAAGCAGCTGTGAAATTGACAAAAGAACAAAATATCAACAGAAAATATGTTAAAGCTTTCCGAATTCACAGAGCTTTAAATTTATAGATTACAAGTGCAAACAAAAAAGATTATGATTTAACAAAATCTTCATGATTGGACATGAATCAATGATCATAAACAAGCATTTAATAGCAAGAACAGACTACATACTAGCCATATACAATCAATATTAATCAACAAGTAAACAATATCAAAAACCCATGTCATAAACAACAACATACTGGCCCAAACACAACATTGACTGCATCAAACCAACAACTGACATATAAAAAACAACTTAACCCAAATATTACACCATAGTAGATCTAACAAAGACATTAAAGAGCTAATTAATAAAAACCTGAGACCACCGCCGCTTACAGGTGCATCATCAGCGTAAACTTGGCTTGAAGATGATAAAACGGAATTCAAATACCCCATCCCTAAAATAAGAATTACTACACAATTCTCCTTCTTTTGCTCTCTCTTTATTCACAATTACACAAACAACAACAATGGCAGTGAAGAAATTAATAATTTTCCTTTTTATTACACTTTGCTATAATTTGATCTCTCACCAATCTTTTCATTTCCAATTCAGTAACTTAACCTGCACAGCAAACCAAATAACAACGATTACAAATCTTAAAACTCAAGCAAAATTAAACCCTAAATCACATTTGTTAACCTTACACTACAATCTCATAGATTAAACTCACATATTACATTTCAAAAGATATATTTTTTTAAAAAATCTAATTTCATTTACAATTACATTTATTAATTCAATAAAATCTAAAATAATCCTCATGAATTACATATTAAAAAATGGAAACTTAAGAAAGAATCACTACTTAATTAATCAATGACATTAAATCTTAAAAAAAAAAGACTCAAAATCCTATCAAATTACATTCCAAAAATTGCATTGATCAATAATTAAATCTAAGAAAAAAAGAGCAAGATAATACTTACATGATAAAAAATAGAAACAACAACAATTTTTTTTTAATAAAACTGGAGAGAAAGAAGAGAGAGAACCTGAGAGAAAGAAGAGAAACAAGATGCCAAGAAGAGAAGCGGAAACGCTTAAAAGGCGTTAAAGCACAAAACGACGTCACAGAGAGAGCAGTAGATCGATCAAGATTTTGAAAAAGAACATAAAAAAAAAAGGAAATAATTTAGTTAGCGTGAAAAGAGGAAGGGTCGTTTTGTTTGTTTTACGAAAAAAGAGGGATTCATGCGCGTAGCCGTTGCGTGGTGAAGTTATTAGACTAAGTCAATGCCACATTTGCTGCTGTTAGCTACTTTATTGCTGACTTGACACGTGTTATCCATGCACGTGATGATGTGTGTTTGTCGATCTTGTGCTGCGTTACACCTGACTTTTATTCTTCTTTTTTTTTTTGTGTGCTTTTTGTTTGGTGGGGGTAATGTCTTTATTTTTTTTTTATTTTTAATACAATACTTGTTTATTTAAAGAGCCGGTGGGTGTTTTAATGAAAGTTGACTTTGTTGTATATATAATCTAATGACTGTGAGATGAGAAAGTGAGTCATTCAGGTTGCAAAAGAAAACTATTATTTATATTAGCTCAAGAGATGAAAGCTAGGGAAGTGAATGAGATGAGATACTCTAGCAGTTCTAGCCGTAAACTATGGATATTGGGCACTGTATATATCAACCCGTGTGATAATGTAGCTAATGTGTTAAATATCCCGTCTGAAAAATATATTAGCAAAATAAAATTTAAAAGAATTGATGGAGACCCGTACAAGAATTGAAGCATATATAATTCAATACAAAACAAAGAACCTTATTAGAGCTTCACATGCCTCAAATTCTCTTGAAAAAGAGGGATGTTTATGAAAATACAAACATAAATAATATATTATTATTATCAATTCATGCGGTAAGGTGTTGGATTAAATCCCGAAACGAGTATAATCCTTGTGTTTATGTGCCACCGTTAAGTTTAAAATCCTAAATAGACTGTTAATAATAAACTAGAAAAAAATAAACATGACGTTAAGTTATCATGTCTCTTATGCTTTGGACGACATAACATGTTTGAATTATACTATTAATTATTTTTTTTTTCAGTATAAACTATAAAAATGATAGAAATATAAAAAATAAAAACATTGTGAGAAGATAAATATATAAAATAATATTTTTTCTAATATGGTTTAAAAGTGAATTTTTTATTTAATAATTAATAATTTGAAATAAATTCCTATATTTTTAAAATAAAAAAGATATAAAAAAAGCATGCCTGTTATCATCATCTTTTTTGTCCTCGGTTATCTTAGATTGTATCCGGTTAATCTTCCAATACAGAAATAAATTTAAGCTGTAATGGTATTACTAGTTGCTTGAAAATGATGTTGTCGCCCAAGATTTAGTTCCTTTCGAGAGGTATCCTAAGCTACTTAATTTGACTTTTACGGAATCTTTATTACATTTATGGCCAACTTGTGCGAACAAGTTAGACAAACCTATCAAATTACCTAGCTCAGGCGATAATTAAAATTAAACCCTAAACTTTTTTTTTTATTCTAGCTGAGGCAATAATTAAAATTAAATCCCATTTATTTGTTAACTAACGATCTTAATGACTACGTAATTCTTGTATATCCAAGCTACAAAAGCAAAACAAAACAAAGCGACAAACACATTAATTATATGTACTTTGTGTTTTAATATTGAATTAATAGTTATTTTTTAAAGTGTTTTTATTTTAAAATATATTAAATTTTTTTTATTAAATTTATTTTTAATATGATCTAAAAAAAGAAAAGAAAAGGTCTTCACACAACCATGTTGACGTACATTGCCACTTCGAATTATTTATCTATCTATCTATCTATCTATCTATCTATCTATCATTAGATTAATAACTCAGACCAAACTTGTTCATGAATAATGGGATAGATCCCCCAGTATCATGATTTTCCAATGAGCTAATTACATATACAAGTAGGCTTTTATCTTTATAATTACAGCATGAACTCTATTAATTACTACCACTAGTCGGCACAAAATGTCAACAAACTTGTTGAACCCTGCCAGATGGCAACATAATTGGCACCCTAATCTAGTAGGGTTATCGTTAGGGTTCTTAAAGCTCCATAGCATCAAGGAAAATGGGCTGTGAGAGGGAGACATATCACGTGGAAATAAATTAGGGCCTGATAGATGTAGAAGAGAATACTTGAATGATTTTGCCACGTGACAACTGATCCATTCCCTTCGTCAGCACTCACCAGCAGAACCTCCCTCTTGACCGACAGCAGCAAACATGTCTGTTCACCGTCAAATCCAGTGAGCTGTGAGAGGGTGCATGGAGGGTTCATTCTTACATTGCATGCACAGAACTTGTATTAATTTCTTCTCAGCCAAAGTGTATGCACTCTGAGAAACAGGTATGGAGGCATAATGATCATACAGGAACTGCTAGATTGGTTGAATGAGATGTTATATAGGTCGGGACGAACAAAGTTTTTATCTAACACTAAAAAGGAATGTTTAGGCTCCGGCAATGTGTTTTAAAGAAATAATAGCACTTCATCATCCCATTCATTGACCCGAATAGTCTAATAAATCAATGAAATTTAACAAAAAAAAACATAAAAAAAAATCATATCAACTCAATTTAATCTCTCAAATATATAATTTAAATGATAATAAAATTCACAAAATCAATTTTCAATCAACCCAATATTAAAAAATAAAATTTAAAAAAATTATTTAAAAATTTTAAAATAAAAAATAATTATAAAAAAATAAATATTAAATTTAATATAAAATAAAATATCAATACATGTTTTAATTTTGACATGCTAACATGAATCTCGAGAAAAAAAAAGAAAAAAAAAGAAGAAAAGATCGTCGGACCTTATCGCTGCTTTTCCACCAATACATGCTGTACCATGAATAAGAGCTCAGAGCAATGCTTCCAACGTAATCATGATGGCAATGTTTTGCTATTGGAGAAAGCCGTATGCTGTGCTAGAGCAAGGTGGCTTCACCCCACAGGAGCCAACCAAGGTCTTCTACCCATCCTTTTTAATCATTGAAAGGTTTTTTTTTCACATTTAATTTCTTAAACTTTAATTGTTTTAGATTAATAAAATTAAATTATTTTGCAAAGCCAAGGATCAAATACATGTCATAGTTTTTCTTCAACCTCATAAAATCCCCATTCCTAGGCAATAAAAACTATAAAGTCCAATAATTTTTTTTTAATGTAAAATAATAAAATTAAAAAAATATATTAGGGGAACAAAAAAAAAAGAGAGTTGAATCACTCCATGAAAGTGCAATTCTATCCTTTATGATTGCAAGAAAAGTGAGTGTTCAAAATCAGTTCTTATAGCTTTAATTATTTTAATTCAATTCAATTTTATTTGATATTTTCAAAGGAAGCACCAATCAAAAGTCAGTTTTGTTTCTTGACATCGCGAATAGCCAATATCAAGCCAAACAAAACAAATAACAAAGCCCAAATATTCTAAATTACTCTAATACAAAAAAATTAAGTAACAAAAAAATAAAATAAAAAACTGAAAACAAAGAAAAACATCGTGCGTATCCAAGATGTTTGCTCTCACAATGCGCATAAAATGCATGATGACTTTCAGTTTTTTTCTTAATATCTGTGTTTTTTCACCGACTCGTGGAGGAGTCTAGACTTGCAAATCCAAGAAGTTTCAGGGAGTTTATGGTTGAATTGCATAATTAGTGCTCAAATAATCTCAAAAGAAAACCTATGAACCTCAGGCCTCAATGCCAAGCATAATAAGCATTGCGATCCACAACTCCGAGGCCAGCTTTCCTGCTCGACGCAGATAGAGAAGCCCCTTGGCCACCCTCGTGGGCGTCGCCTGTCCCTGCAAAGTTAAGGTTAATGCAAATAACATACCATCAGCAACCTCTCTAAACGTGAACACTCAGTGACAGCTACTTTCTTTATTAAACTTTTTAAAATCTTCATGTTTATCTTTCTCAAAACATTTTTTCCTCTAATGTTTTTTGGCACTGCTATTGGATTATGATGAGAACCAAGCAGACCAGAAATCAACAGCAAGAGTAGAAGCGCAAATCCTCGCGAAAGCAGATGCAGCAGCAAAGTCGGCAGAACAGTCCTAGCGTGACGAGGATTTCTGGCAGCTGTAAATCGACCACAAGAGGTAGATTCCTTGCTCAAACTGCAGTGGCTGATAAAGGATGTTTCTAAAAACGAAAAACAGAAGAAGATTCTAGATTTAAGAGGCTTTATATATACGGCAGGGACAACATTGAAGTTTTACAGCGAGTAAAATCCCTGATAGGCTAGGATATATGACTGTATAAATTGTCAAAGGCATAGATATATATATATATATATATATATATATATATATATATATATATTATAAACACCAGTAACTCTTTCAAATTAAGACCAAGTTGATTTTTCACATTAACATGTTGAGTATGCGGTGTGGAGGTCTCTGCTGTATGCTTCAGCGATAGAAGAATATCTTTAGTCATTGCATCCAATCTTTAAGAAGAATATCTTTAGTCCTTATTCAACATTATTCCTTAATGACTCTAGTTGGTATAAGAAACTAAAGTTTCATTGCTTAATCTATAACCATCTCTAATGAAGTTCGGCAGGCATCAAGAACTTTCTTTGAACCATAAGAAATTATCCAGCACTGACTCTGAATCAAAATGGTAAACTTTGAAGGTTCGCCTAATTAAGAAGTGAACATTACAAATTAACCAAGTACTTCTGATAATGCTAAGTGAAATGATTAAAATGATGATATGCTAAAAGCATTTCTTATAAACAAAATAAGATAGAAGCAGAATGGAAATGGGAAACTGAAGTACTATAACTAACAAAATTGAGTATATCCAACAGGCTAGTTCCAAAATGAGAGGCATTTTACAAATTAGGGATACCCTTATCAGGACTAACAGGATTCGAGAAAAAAAAAAATACAGATAATAACTCTACCAGAAAGATTAAAGGAACTCGGAACTTAAAGGTTGACCTGGAAGCCAAGCTTTTTTTAAGTATCTGCAACGTTACTTGAAGTAGAAAACAGGCTGAATAGGGGCAGAGATTTGAATATATGAATGCCGATCACTCCTGTCCGTATTCAAAAGAGAGAATTTCCTCAGAAACATCTAGCAATTCTTCAACTTCAACTTCTTTTGCCTCGTACTCTTCCTCTTCATCACTAGCTTCTCCATCCCTTAGAAACTGCCTCTGCAATCTTTCCTCTTCATGCAACAGCTTCCACTCACTGACCCACTTGTACCATTCATCCTTCATCATCCTCCTCTTCTCACGGTCCTGTTCACTCAATTGTAAAGAAACATCCTGGTCCTCTGCCTCGTACTTCTTGCTATACTTCTTCAAGTTCTTAGCAATCTCTTCCTCCTTTTCAGGACTCAAGAGAGATGGTGGCCTTGGGCGCCACAAGAACTGTCACAAGTGATGGAAAATCAACAAGTGGTCGTATAGGAATGATGCAAATCAAAGTTGCAAGTAACAAGAGATTAGCAGTGGCCAAAAAGAATGGTCCAAAATTCAAAAGACAAACGAAGATTATCCATTTTAGCAAGGGCATTGTAACATGATGTTTCACATTCTCAATCAATCAGGTGGCACTAACATATCATTGATACTAGTTATTGGAATAAAGACACCATCAAGGTGACGCTAAGATAATGGTGGTATTTTACTTATACCTCCAACCAATTAAAGTTGATTAAGGCCAATATTTCCACGATTGATCTTACCTGGAAGAAATGATCCTTCAGTGTCCGATAAAGTAGCTTTCCATTGAAAGACCAGATGTTAAAGCCATTTTCCATATCATGATGAACTGAAGTCACCGAAGTTGCAACATACCTGCAAACAAGAACAAATATCATATAGCCATAGTACAGGTTTAGTAACAATGGATCAACTTGATTCAGGCCTTCAAGAAGGAAACATATCTACCATTACAAATATGGATTGGTCCAATTTCATTTGCTTAAAAACAACAACATCTTGGTGCCCAAATAGCCACATGATTGATGCTATCAAGCAATTTCTCAAAATTTACCTTCCAGTGGGATCCCATTCAATATCTGTTGCTGTAAAATGCTCAGCTGTTGCCATTGTCTCAAGCTCATCAACATTATAAAATTCCAACTGACCATTGAAACCTTTAAGTCCTGCAAGTATTATGTAACGACCAGACGGTGACCAGAAAAGAGCATTTGCTTGTTTGCCCTTAAGAGTAGTTAGCTTTGAAACCCGGCCAGTGTTATGAGCAGTCCTCATTGAGTAAAAGCTTACATCTGGCCTAGGGCTGTCACCATGAACAACAGCAAACCTATGGCCCTTAGGCTCCCAAGCAAAGGCAATTATCTTATCGTTCTTATTGTCTAGCTCCAACACCTCAATTGGTATGTCTCGCTCTTTTATACGGAAAAGCTCAAATCCTGTGTATGTGCTTTTCTTGGTCTTTGTATACCTATCGACCTTTACAGCAAGGTAGTCGCCGTTACTCTGCCAGTACATCTTACAGTCACTGACACTGAAAAGGTTCTTTTGCCGCAACTCCTCTTTACCGGGAATTTGAATGAGGCTCACCTATGAATTCATACAGAACATAAGTAGATTTTTTTTAATTTTATTTGCAAAATAAAATGACCCATCCATTTCACACCTAATTACTCACCCTGGCAGGTTGATTCCCGCCACCAAGTTCAGGAACAAAGAGAGCAAAAATAGGATCTGTTGGTGACCAAATGAAGTCCATCACATTTTCAGCCTTCAAGGACTTTTTGTCTACAAGGCTGAATGACTCTGTTTCATACACAGAGATCATGTTCTTCCCAATTTTGGCAAAATATTTGTCGTCTTTCCCACCACCCCACCTGGAAAAAATTAAATATTAAATCAGACCTTGTGATCAATGATGAAAATAGACAAATTAATCATTAAAAAGAAAAGGGGAGAAGTTTTATCAGGATTGCATATATCATGAAAAAAAAAAACCCACCTGAAAACAGGCCAAGAGACTCCTGCAACACCACCAGCTCCTCCAATAGAAAATTCATCAGCGCTTCCCTTAAAGTCTCTCATTACTTTACCAGTTCTCACATCAAAAATATTTATCACAACCCTCTAAACACCAAGAACACATTAATCCCAGCACCACAAAAAAGTAAACAGACAACACCACAAGGAGCAGAGAAATAGGGAAAAAAAAAAACTCACATTAGCATCACGAGGATTACTTGGTTCATGGCTGCTGTAGGTTACCAAATATTTCTCACCGGGGGAAAAATCAATGAATTTAACCTACAGATGATATCAAGGTTGGAGATTGTTAAACAGGAAATCAAAATTCCATATCAAATTGCAAGGGTAAACGGCAAAAAAAAGACCTGAGGATGAGCATAACGCATTAGCCTATTAAAGGTACTTTCACCACCCCAAACTGCAGCACCCTGCCTATGAACAGTTGCCAGGTAAGTCCCAAGCGGGGACCACTGCACAAAACTCTCAGTCCAATACTGTAAAGGAAAACATGTAAAGTCATTTGCCATAGTCAGTGCAATTTCTAAGAGATGAGAAAAAAGAAACTAGCCATTTTGGAAAGGAAAAAAAAACTCACAGCACGCTTGTAAACAGGATCAGGCTTCAACTGTCTTGCATCATTCCAGAAAACCTCAGTGTCTGAGCCAGCGCGAATCACAAACTGATCTCGAGCTTTTTCATCAGTGAGCCAATGTTGAAGATTTTCCTGTTTATGACATACGAATTACAGAATGTTTTATACAAAGTAAATTCCACAAAGTTCAAAAGCACAATGTTTTTATGGCCTTAGTTTTTACATTTTTCTCTCTCTTGTTATTTTTATCTTGATACGAACATAAGTTAATAAACTTTGCAGAGTAGAGAAATTAGATCTTCCAACAATGAAGCTAGCAGAAAAGAAGATGGGTAAGGATGAGAAAAATGATTGAACTAATTACCCCGGGAACATATGGCCTGATCTCTGGAGGTGCCCACTCATCAGGAACTTTCATAAATCTATTGAAATCTTCAATCATGTTGACAGCAAAAATATGAGCTCTATCCAACTTGTACCCATTTGTCTTTTCCTTAGCTAGCTCAGCTTCCTGCAACCATAACAAAATGAATTGGTAACGAGGAAAAAAACAAAACAAAACAAAAATGACCATGGACCTCAGACTGGCTACTCACAAACCTAAAGGCTGTTTTGTCAGCAAATAACATTTAAAAAATAAAAAATAAAAAACTAGTTTTAATTATGACCTTAGCGAGCCCTTTCATTAGTCCAACCAAAAGCCAACTGCTTGACAAAGATGCCCTAAGTATGCTTTATATGCCATGCCATGCACACTACTTGCTACCTATTCAAGCATTCAACAGCCACAGGCCAAAACCAACTCTTACAATTAACATAGATGCCCAAAGTGTGCTCTATATAATATGCCAGGTACAATACTCGCCACCTATACTACTTATATATATATTACACATTTCTACTGCAGCATCATCACTATAGATATTTTGGGGAAGGAAGGCAATGCACAAAGCCATGTTTAACCATATGGATGCAAGAAAAGTAGAGTTTATAACAATCACCAAAAAATTCAAAGAAATGAAAGCAAATGGATGCATTAATACATATACACCAAGGGAAAAATGAGTACCTGCAGGGTATTGTACTCGATGAAACAGTAACCCAAAGTTTTCTGAGTACCAGGATCAACAGGCATCCAAAGGCCATCCTCCTTAATAACACCAATCTGACTATAGATCTTACGGACAACTCCTTCAAGCTTATCAAACTTTTCCTTTGGAACAACTGGAAGATTATCGACTACAATAGTGTTCCCTAACCCATAGTCAAAATCCATCTGTTCTTCTTGATAGACATCCTCATCATCACTGCCCAAAAAACAGTAAATTAAAGAGTCAGAATCAAAGAAAAAGTATATAGCAGTAATTTACTTTAAAAACATATATAATCTATTTTCCTTTATTATTATTTCTCATAAATCTAACAAATGTGGCAAGCATTTTTTTACTATTTACGCAAACAGCGTTTCATTTCACTAATAATTAATATTTCTTTCTGGTTTTGCCTCTTAAACCATAAAAATTACATTTTTATTATAAATTTAACCTTCTCTTTCAAATATATAACCAGAAAAATTAAAACACGGCACACAGATTTTACAAGATCAATTATACATTATAATTACTGTATTTTCACAAAAAAATATTATAAATAAACAAAACACTCACAAATAATTCAGAAATTATATAAAAAAGAGCTACATAAAATATTAATAATCCAATTTCCCTACATTTTCTAAGCAACCAAACAAAACAAGACACAAAAAAAAGGTAAAATAACTTATCCTTTTAAAACTGACCTAATAACGCCAAAATCATCTCCAGGAGGAAGTTTAATTGAATCAATATCGATTAGCGAGAGATCCATGCCAGCCGCAGCGGCTCTCGCTTCTAGTTCAGTCAATGATATTTCTCCCATAGCTAAAAATCGTTTATCGAGTTTTCTCTCTCTAGAAACTAGAGAGAGAAACAACGAGGAGGTTTTGGAGGGAGAGAAACGGTAGGTTTGCACAGCTTGCTGAGGAAGAAGGGGAAAAGAGTCAGTCTGTAATTTAGGGTTTTTGCTTGGAGAGATGAATGAGTGGAATCACGAATGTGCCATTAGAGATTTATTTATGTTGGGCTTTGGTGATTGGGCCTAGATGGATTGGGCCGAATTGAAAGAGAAGGAGAGCGGGAAAGTGGGAGAGGAGGCAATGTATCAAAACCGACCTTGAGTTTGACCAATTCTATCGTTTTAGTCCTTTTGGTAATAAATATTTTTCGTTTTGGTATCTTTTAATTACTTAAATTGATCATGGAGATTCTTAAATATTATGGAATATATGAGTGATAATTGAGGTATTTGGCTCAGGTGGTAAATAATTTTTATTTTTTTTTACTGGTGTTGTTATTTTGAATATAAGTCTTTAAATTCTTGAAAAAATGTAAGTGTAATTCAGAAAGTCTTTAAATTCTTGAAGAAGCTCATGATGGGATGCTGGAAATGAGTGTAATTCAGATAGTCACACATTGGTAATGTCTTGTATTACCATTCATCTTTTGTTCACCGAAGCTTTATGATATATTTGCTTGGATGAATCATGCCTTATCCACGCCCATGGTAGTTTTTTCCGGTGATGCATCTACTTGATTTACTCCGGTCCATTCACTGATCCCTTTTTATGAATATAAGGCAGGTACAGCTACTGTTCTTCACTGATGAAGCATCCAAAGAACGTGACTCAATCTTTTACCTCATGATGATGGAAAGTGCATATGAAATGATCTATAGAACTGTGGCTAAACCTTTTCTAAAAGGCTTTCCCTCTTCATGGTGGCTAGGCTTGGACTGGAATTGAGCAGAGAGCAAAAATGTGGCCTCCCATTGCCTGTAAACCCAAGTTTTGGCCGCTGAGAGTTGGCATGTCAGCCATCACTGGAAACAATGGCCAGCTGTTATCAAGAAGTCAGTCGTGAAGTCAACTGCCAGAGCGAATCAGGCTAACTTGTAATTGATCCATAAAGGACAAAGGCAATAGTTTTGTTGTTTCGTAATTTGATACTGCATGGGGAGAGGAGAATATCGATAGCCTCCATCGTGTCCCCTTGCATGAGGGTGGTGGCTTACAGACAGACAGACAGCCATCCACTGTAAGCTACTCATGATGGAAGGAACCACCCGAGCAAGGGTCCATGTCCATTGCAGAGTTTATGGCTGGGAAAAGAGGACAATTACACAAGTAGCCTAGTAGCCCGCAGCCCTTGTCAGGGGCAATACCAATACCACTTGTGCAATGCTTGTTAGTTATGGCTGTTTGCACTCTAAATTATTCTCGATCTTTGTTTAATAAAAGATGAAAAAACTGCCCCTAGTGGAGTTATGCTTCGTCCTGCTTCACCGATGCTGGCTTATAATTGCTTGTGGACCACAATTAGGTGCTTAAAAGGGAAAAACGAGGAGAAACAGAGCCCATATTTAACCGAACTAGCAAAAATGGAAAATTGCTGGCTAGGATTATAGATAAAAAAACCTAACACAAGGGTTGACTGTTGAGCGGGTTAATCATGGATTATCTCGAACTTTTTTCTTAAAAATTGGATTTTTTTCGTTGAACTGGTTCGGAAGAGAAAAAAGGGCAAACCTCAAAAAAAAAAAAATCACACTTATAAGAGATCTCAATTATATTTCTAACTTGTAACATATGATAATAAATTATATATTATCAAAACAAGCCAGGTTTTGTAATTTTGGGAGATTGCTCTTAAAGGTCGGCGACTGTCACGAGGTTCGCCAACAAGAAGACTCCGGTCAGTCACTAGCAAGTATGGCGTGGAAGGTTTCTATAGTTGTGTGACAGGGTAGATGATTCTAATAAATTCTTGAGTAGGAAGCGAGCTAAAATGTGAAGAAGATCTGCATAGACACAGACACCAATAAGCATGAGGGCATGTGAGAACTTAAATAGACAAGGAAGTTGAAAGTTATCTTCCACTTCACTTTCTCCAATGCTGTAAGAATGCCTTAAATTCTAATGTCCCATCTACCTCCTGGCATCACCCAAAAAAGCAAATGCAGCATTAAATGCAGGATACAATATCAATCTCTCATGGAAGTATCATTATCAAGAACAAAACATAAGCGTAACCGATGACTGTGTGTGTGTGCGGTTTGCCTAAAAAAGCACTAAAAAGTCTCCTCATGGAGACAAACTCTGTGCCCTTTTCTGCAAGACCTCATTCGTATATCTCTCTGGCTCTTGTTCTCTTATATGTCGTTTCTTCTCCTTGTTCTGCTAGTCTCCTTTTCAATTTTTATGGAGCTTCATGCCCAGCTGCTGAACTTATTGTTTCAAACACAGTGAGATCAGCTTCCTCTTCTGACCCTACTATACCAGGGAAGCTAGTTCGTTTGGTTTTCCATGACTGCTTTGTAGAGGTGAGTCTTTCTTACCTGATGGGTGCTTAGTGTGTTATCTGAATTTGCTTCATGTGTGCCACAAAACAGCATTTTGGATATGGCATTTCACTAATATATCCCCGCATGGGAAAGAATATATGATTGAAAACTAACACTGCTTGATGATTTAAAGCAACAAAAAAAAAAAAAAACTTGTTCTAGAGTAGTTAAGGAGATTGAGCTATTGCAGTCTACATCTGTCATGCTTTAGCTGCTTGTTTTAAATCATCAAGGGCTCCTTCATAGGATTCTCCTTTTGCGATCTGATAGTATTAATTGATTTATCAGCACCCCAGAATAACTGGAATCATATTCTTATACCATGTAATTGGTGGCTACTCCTCAATTCTAGTTAGTTTTTGTTATGTTTAAAGGGTTGTGATGCATCTGTGCTGCTGCAAGGAAATGGGACGGAGAGAAGAGATCCAGGGAACAGGTCTCTAGGAGGTTTTCAAGTTATTGATTCAGCTAAAAGAAATCTTGAAATCTTCTGTCCAGGAACTGTTTCTTGTGCTGATGTTGTTGCTTTAGCTGCTAGAGATGCTGTTGCAATTGTAATATCTCTTATTGCCTTATTGGAACTATTATTCCTTGCCCATTTCTATGCTTCTTGTGATTGGTTATTGATTAATGAAGAATATGAAAACAGAGTGGTGGACCTCAGCTTCAGATTCCAACTGGTAGGAGGGATGGGAGGGTATCTGCAGCTGCAAATGTGAGACCTAATATCATAGACACAACTTTTACAATGAATGAGATGATTAGCATCTTCACAGCTAAAGGATTATCCCTTGAAGACCTTGTTGTGCTATCAGGTATGCGACAATGAGTCCAGAACTTTGTTAGAGCACTTCAATGCTAGAATGGTAGTTTCTGACATCAACCTAACAACTAACCGAGTAGAGGATGATCGGAGATTGCGTTTGAAAACGTGCTGTACCGAGCTCATGAACCATGGATATTGACTGTTTGTTGTCACATCCAGAAGACCTGTTGATGAAAAAAACTAAAATAAATGGCTAATTTATCAAGCTTACTGCTTTTGCTTTGCAGGAGCTCACACTATAGGATCAGCTCATTGCAGCGCATTCAGAGACAGGTTCCAAGAGAACTCCAAGGGGAAGCTGACACTCATCGACTCATCTCTAGACAAGAATTATGCGAATGAGCTAACGCAAAGATGTCCAGTTGATGCAAGCGATTCAGTAACAGTTGTTAATGATCCTGAAACATCCTTATCATTTGATAACCAGTACTACAGAAACCTTGTAGCCCACAAAGGCCTTTTCCAATCAGATTCTGTTCTTTTAGATGACAACAGGACAAGGAATCTAGTGGAAGATTTAGCAAATGATCAAGGGAGGTTCTTTGAGAGTTGGAGCCAGTCATTTCTTAAGCTAACCAGCATTGGAGTAAAAACAGGCGAGGAAGGGGAAATTCGACAATCTTGTTCAATGACGAATGGATGAAGGAGGAGGATTTTGTTGGCAAGCTTCATGTCAGCCCTCTCATGGTTATGGTGGAATCTACATGTCAAGGATGGATCAAAGTACATATGCATAACATATTTTAATTTATTTCTTTTTTTTAAAAAAAATATTTTCATTCAATTCAAGACATTAAATATATAAAAAAAATTGAGTATTTTTTTTCTTATGTAAAAATTATATTGTTTAAATATGTCCCATGACCCGTAACAGATATGGGAGTGTGTCTTTGATGGCTACTCCATGCCAGTTTATAGCACTTGAATTTAAAAGGTGATCAATCAAAGATAATATGATGGGTTTAAATAGAACACCTAAGTCTAGATATTCGGGTGAGCTTGGACTGACACTCGAACCCGGGTGCTTGGTATCTGCCCAGCACCTTTTTAATGGACTTTTTAGGATCTCAGGTGCATCACTTGAGCTTAATTCTTAAAAATAAATCTTTTTACGTTTTAATTTCTCCAAAAACATGTTTTATATATTTTTTTCGCATGAATATTAATATTTATGCAAGAGTATTTTATCTTTATAAATATCTCTTGAACCACAATATACAAAATCTAAATTTTTTTAATATAAAAAGCATATACTTAACACAAGAACAATTTAATTCTAAAAATTTAATATTTTTTAGCCTATTTATTATTCTATTTTTCTCTATAAATTTACTGAATCCTCAAACACCACAAGACACGACTTTTTACAATTATTTTAGAGATATCCTCTAAGATAATTTACTTGGAACAGGTGAAATGAATTATTTTAAAACATTTTATAAACTCATAATTCAAACAACTAAGAAACGTTATTCCACAGTCTTATTCCGCTGGTGTGTCTGATTTTAACACCCCATCAAAAGGGAAGACATCTAATAGTCCTTAATAATATCAAGAATGTCATATCTGGTCTCAATTAATTTTTTTATCTCAATTGAATCCTCAAGATACAAAAGTGAGAATTCTCAATGAACTCCCCTTCACGGAAGTTCATGGTATAAGAGGCTTTAAATTTGTGCATAGGAAATTCATGGTTTCCTTTTTAAAATTTTTGAGGAGTTTAGATGGAGAATTCAATTGAGAATGTCTATAAATACGTTGAAATAAAAAAATTCTTTGGAGACTCAATTTGAGTTATAGTTTTTCCAAAGAAACTGCTCAGTTTACCTGTCACTATGATGCCTACCGTTGAGTACTGTCTGATAACATTGTGTGGTAAGGATTGGTGCAAGCATCTCGCAAGCAACTTCCTGTCTTTCAGTTTGATACTCATCAATTCTTCTTCTCCTTTGTCCGCATGACTCCATTTTCTCTACTCTGTTCTACACATCTCTCACTGTCTCTTCCCCTGGAGTAACAGAACCACGTGCATGCATCATGGCTTCACCAATCCTTAAATTCCCATTTCTTTCTCACACCACTTCCCTCTCGAAGCCTCTCGCCCTTTATCCCCTCTCCCTCACTCCTAAACCAAGAAAAGCCTCGAGGCCAATACATGTAAAGCAGCAGCAGCAGCAGCAAGGGTCTATTAAGTGCCATGCAGTTACAGATCTTACAAGTGGTAATACTGTACCTTCATCAATTGAGGATCAGAGTAAAGGAGAGGATAATGATGATCACTTAGTGCTTGTGGGTCCTTCTAGTGAGGAGGAAAGGAGAGGAGAAAGAGAGGTGGCAGACTATGATTGGACAGAAGAGTGGTACCCACTTTATCTTACCAAGGATGTACCAGATGATGCTCCGTTAGGCCTAACTGTGTTTGATAAGCAGGTAGTGTTGTATAAAGATGGACAGGGTGAACTTCGCTGTTTTGAAGATAGATGTCCCCACAGGTAATAAATCTTATCACATGTATGTTTCAAGTTTTCTTGTCTTGTGTTGAGTACTAAAAGTTGGATCTTGCTTTGATTTCACATCCAAGAAAAGGGCATTCGGATTCTTTTCGTAGTTTCTTGTTTTGATGTTCTTATTGTGATTTCTCTTGTTTGGTTTTAGGATTTTGCTGGATATATAGTGAAATTAGCCGTGGTTTAGGTTTGGGATTAGATTGTATGCATGATTAAATAAAATTTTTGATTAATTAAACAAACTGCTGCACATTTGAATATGTATAAACCTTGAACTAAGTGTTGCGTATATGGTCTATTGAAATTGAATATATGGGGATGCTGTATTGCTAATGGTAATGAACAGAAATTCTTGGACTTTGATGGATCATCTGCATTTGATGGAAAAAATTTCCCTGCTCTATGGCGTTAGTCGTACTCAAAATTTCTGCGTGAAACACTGGCGAAATGATTGAGATCTTAAGATGTGGGCTGTGTAAGTGACAAAACCTTGAACTTGGCTCTACTTGATTTAGGTTAGCTAAACTATCAGAAGGTCAGTTGATAGATGGAAGACTCGAATGCCTATATCATGGTTGGCAATTTGAGGGGGAGGGCAACTGTGTCAAGATACCTCAGGTCTGTTTTCATTAAATATTGTGCTGTGTTTCCATTGCATGATATGCCCACCTTGTCTTTCCTCATGTCCTAGCTAATGATGGCAGTGAATTTCTTCGCTACAGCTTCCTGCAAATGCTAAAATTCCTCAGTCAGCTTGTGTCAAAACCTATGAGGTGAGGGAATCCCAAGGAGTGGTGTGGGTGTGGATGTCCTTGAAATCACAACCAAACATAAATAAACTACCCTGGTTCGAGAACTTTGCCAGGCCAGGTTTCAAAGATTCTTCCGCTGTCCATGAGCTTCCCTACGATCACTCCATACTTCTTGAAAACCTGATGGATCCAGCACATATTCCAATCTCACACGATAGGACAGACCTGTCAGCAAAAAGGGAAAATGCCCAGCCACTACGTTTTGAGGTGACTGAACGTACTGACCGGGGATTTGCAGGCTGGTGGGGAGGGGGAGATGCTCAAACATTGCCAAACTTCTTACGGTTTGAAGCCCCTTGTGTCCTATCCAATAACCGAGAATTCATTGATAAGAAGGGGGTGAAACAGTACTTCTCTGGCCTCTTCCTATGCAGACCAGCTGGACAAGGAAAATCCATGCTTATTGTGAGATTTGGAGGAACAGCGATGCCTCAAATAGCAAATTGGATCCCCGAATGGTTCTTTCATCAGAGGGGATGCACAGTCTTCGAGCAAGATATGGGATTTCTGTCATCCCAGAACGAAGTTTTAATGAAAGAAAAGGTCCCAACAAAGAAATTGTATCTCAATTTAAGGTCTTCAGATACATGGGTAGCAGAATACAGGAAATGGATGGACAAAACTGGACATGGAATGCCTTACCATTTCGGGCACAACACCATTTCCTTACCTGAATTACCAGCTGTTGTAGAACATGCACCCGCTGGTCTTGTTGCTGGCGTTTCAGCTTCTTTCCCAGCTAAGGGTGGCACTGGGACGATGCATGCTCCCAATTTGGCCAATCGATATTTTCGCCATGTTATTCATTGCAAAGGATGCAGTGGTGCTCTCAAAGCTTTCAATAGTTGGAAAAGAGCTCTTTCTGCCATATCTCTTGCATTGACTGCATTAGCTATTCTAGTGTCTGGAAGGCAGTGGAAAGCTGCCCTCTTAGTTTCAACAAGCTTATGCTTGGCCGGAGTTTTCGCATGCTCAACTCTTATCAAAATGAGCACAACAAACTTCATAAGAACACATAGGAGATTCTGAGCCAGCAAACTGTAATCATCTAGTATGTTTCTGTAGTTTTAGCACAGGAAGATTATAGAACTACATTTACAACCTTGAATAGTTCTATTTAGTAAATTATAGGTGTTTTGCCCTGTTTTCTAGTCATTAAGTTACTGTATTTTCACCTTTTTTGCTCGTTTTTCTAAAACTCAAGTACATTCAGTGCATATAAATTCTCACAAGAAACAAAAATGAAGAACAAAATGAGAGTTGTTATCAGGTTTCTCAACTCCAAAGCATCCAGGAGACTCTTAACCTGAACATGTCTCCGTGAAGTCAAATGTAAATCTACGTGAGGAGAAGATGTGTGGTCAGGAAAAACTGATAAAATCAAGAAAACCAGGAAAAACCAAACACATCTTTATTGGATTCTGTTGATTCTTCCGAGTATAAAGATACTCCATGGTGGAGTAAAAGCATTGCCACACAGCAGCTGCTAGTCCAAAATACTCCAGGAGACCACCAAAGGGTTGGCTCCTCTGAACTCCTTCCTTTCGTGCCTTACAAATGAGATCAAGGCTGGAAAGAAACAAGGCGAGGAATGATATCACCATGCCCATTAACGCGTACCCCACCTGATCAAAAACTGCAGACATGGCCTCTAGAAGTACGCTGGTGATTAACAAAGCCCACTCTGTTGTTTTCTGCACCAAAAAAATTAAAACCAGTATAATTATAAAAATTTAGATGCATTTTTATTTTTTGTAAATTAAAAGAATTGATCAATGTAGCATCACATTACCCAAGGTCATTAGCTCTGCATATTAAAGAAGGGAACAAGGAGTAAATGGAAGTTGTAGAATTCAATGTAGAATTGATCAATGTAGAATTCAACCTCATTGATTTGATCTTTTGATCTTGAGTAGAAAGCTGCAACTTCAACTCAACTTTTACTTCATATCGGTTTTGAAGCTTCAATACAATTTCATCAAGTGGCACATGAAGAGTCCCTTCAATACAATTTCATCAAGTGGCACATAAAGAGTCCTATAGTCTATAGTCTGGGGTGTGTATGGGTGGCCAACCCTGTAAAGATCCAAAACAACATGTTTGAAAATTAGAATTGCAAATATTTGATCCATATACACAATTGAGATAATAATGAAACAAGGCGTATATAGGAATTGTAGAATCCGACCACTCTACATTTATATGGCCCCAACTTTGGCTCAACTTTCACTTCAGATTGGTTCTAAACTTGCAATGTAATTTTTTATGGTGGCTCAACTTTCACTTCATATCGGTTCTGAGCCTCCAAGTCAATTTCATCGGGTGGCATATGAGAAGCTATGTGGTTCAAGGTGTGCCTCGATGGTGCCCCCCTCTACAAAGATCCAAAACAATATGTTGTTTGAAACTTAGAATTGCAAAATTTTGATCCATAAACACAATTGAGATGGTGATGAAACAAGGAGTAAATAAAAGTTGTAAAATCTAACATCATTATCTTTATATCGCCTCGACTTTAGCTCAACTTTTATTTTAGATTGATTTTGAGATTCCAATGCAATTTCATCGGGTGGGACATGAGGAGTCTGATGGTCTGAGGTGTGCCTGGGTGGCCAACTCTGTAAGGATCCAAAACAACATGTTGTTTGAAAATTAGAATTGCAAAAATTTGATCAATATGCACAATTGAGATGGTGGTGAAACAAGAAGTAAATGGGAGTTGTAGAATCCAACCGCACTATGTTTATATAGCCCCGATTTTGGCTTAACTTTCACTTCAGTCGGTTTTGAACATGCAATGCAATTTTCTCTAGTGGTTTAACTTTCATTTCATATTGGTTCTAAGCTTCTAAGTCAATTTTATCGGGTGATACATGAGAAGCCCTGTGGTCTGAAGAGTGCCTAAGTGGTGGCCCCCTCTGCAAGGACCCAAAATAACATGTTGTATGAAACTTAGAATCGTAAAAATTTGATCCATAAACACAATTAAGATGGTGATGAAACAAAGAGTAAATGAGAGTTGTAGAATCCAACCACACTATGTTTATATTGCCTCGATTTTGGCTCAATTTTTACTTCAGATTGATTCTAAGTCTCCAAGCCAATTTTATCGGGTAGCATACGAAGAGCTTTGTGGTCCGAGGTGTGCCTAGATGGTGCCCCCCTCTACAAAGACCCAAAACAACATGTTGTTTGCAACTTACAATTGCAAAAATTTGATCCACAAACACAATTGAGAGGATGAAATAAGGAGTAAATGAGAGTTATAGAATCCAACATCACTATATTTATATCGCCCTGATTTTGGCGCATCTTTCACTTCAGATTGGTTTTGAGCCTCTAAGCCAATTTTATTAGGTGGCATATAAGGAGCTTGTGGTCCGAGGTTTGCCTGGGTGGTGCCCCCATCTGTAAGTACCCAAAACAACATGTTGTTTGAAACTTAGAATTGCAAACATTTGATCGTTAAACACAATTGAAATGGTGATGAAACAAGGAGTAATTTGGAGTTATAAAATCCAACCGCACTATATTTATATTGTCTAGACTTTGGCTCAATTTTCCCTTCAAATCGTTTCTGGGCCTTCAAGCCAATTTCATCAGGTGGCATATGAGGAGCCTTGTGGTGTGAGTTTGCCTAGATGGTGGCCCCCTCTACAAGAACCCAAAATAAGATGATGTTTGAAACTTAAAATTTCAAAAATTTGATTCATAAACACAATTGAGATGGTGATGAAACAAGGAGTAAATGTGAGTTATAGAATCCAACATCACTATATTTATATCGCCCCGATTGTAGCTCATTTTTCACTTTAGATTGGTCTTGAGCCTTCAAGTCAATTTTATCAGGTGGCATATGAGAAACCTTGTAGTCTGAGGTGTACTTAGATGGTGCCCCCTTCTGTAAGGACCCAAAACAACATGTTGTTTGAAACTTACAATTGCAAAAATTTGATTCATAAACACAATTAAGATGGTGATGAAACGAGGAGTAAATGTGAGTTATAGAATCCAACATCACTATATTTATATCGCCCTGATTTTGGCGCATCTTTCACTTCAGATTGGTTTTGAGCCTCTAAGCCAATTTTATTAGGTGGCATATAAGGAGCCTTGTGGTCCGAGGTTTGCCTGGGTGGTGCCCCCATCTGTAAGTACCCAAAACAACATGTTGTTTGAAACTTAGAATTGCAAACATTTTATCGTTAAACACAATTGAAATGGTGATGAAACAAGGAGTAATTTGGAGTTATAAAATCCAACCGCACTATATTTATATTGTCTAGACTTTGGCTCAATTTTCCCTTCAAATCGTTTCTGGGCCTTCAAGCCAATTTCATCAGGTGGCATATGAGGAGCCTTGTGGTGTGAGTTTGCCTAGATGGTGGCCCCCTCTACAAGAACCCAAAATAAGATGATGTTTGAAACTTAAAATTTCAAAAATTTGATTCATAAACACAATTGAGATGGTGATGAAACAAGGAGTAAATGTGAGTTATAGAATCCAACATCACTATATTTATATCGCCCTGATTTTGGCGCATCTTTCACTTCAGATTGGTTTTGAGCCTCTAAGCCAATTTTATTAGGTGGCATATAAGGGAGCTTGTGGTCCGAGGTTTGCCTGGGTGGTGCCCCCATCTGTAAGTACCCAAAACAACATGTTGTTTGAAACTTAGAATTGCAAACATTTGATCGTTAAACACAATTGAAATGGTGATGAAACAAGGAGTAATTTGGAGTTATAAAATCCAACCGCACTATATTTATATTGTCTAGACTTTGGCTCAATTTTCCCTTCAAATCGTTTCTAGGCCTTCAAGCCAATGGCTCAATTTTCCCTTCAAATCGTTTCTGGGCCTTCAAGCCAATTTCATCAGGTGGCATATGAGGAGCCTTGTGGTGTGAGTTTGCCTAGATGGTGGCCCCCTCTACAAGAACCCAAAATAAGATGATGTTTGAAACTTAAAATTTCAAAAATTTGATTCATAAACACAATTGAGATGGTGATGAAACAAGGAGTAAATGTGAGTTATAGAATCCAACATCACTATATTTATATCGCCCCGATTGTAGCTCATTTTTCACTTTAGATTGGTCTTGAGCCTTCAAGTCAATTTTATCAGGTGGCATATGAGAAACCTTGTAGTCTGAGGTGTACTTAGATGGTGCCCCCTTCTGTAAGGACCCAAAACAACATGTTGTTTGAAACTTACAATTGCAAAAATTTGATTCATAAACACAATTAAGATGGTGATGAAACGAGGAGTAAATGTGAGTTATAGAATCCAACATCACTATATTTATATCGCCTCGACTTTGGCTCATCTTTCACTTTAGATTGGTTTTGAACCTCCAAGTCAATTTCATCAAGAGGCACATGAGGAGCCCTATGGTCCGAGGCGTGTCTAGGTGGTACCCCTCTGTAAGGACCCAAAACAATTTGAACTTAAAATTGCAAAAACTTTATCCATAAATATAATTGAGATGGTGTTGAAACAATGAGTAAATGAGAGTTATAGAATCCAACTACATTATATTTATATCGCCTTAACTTTGGTTGAATTTTCTCTTCAGATCGATTCTGAGCCTCCAAGCCAATTGCATCGAGTGGCACATGAGGAACCTTATGGTTCGAGGTGTGCTTAGGTGGTGTCCTTTTTTGCAAGGATGCAAAACAACATGTTATTTGAAATTTAAAATTGTAAAAATTTGATCAAGAGGAGTAAATGAGAGTTCTAGAATTCAACATCACTATATTTATATTGCCCCGACTTTGTTTCAATTTTCACTCCAGATTAATTTTGAGTCTCCAAGCTAATTTTATTGGGTGGTATATGAGAAGCTTTATGGTCTCTGAGGTGTGTCTGGGTGGTGCCTCTGGGTGGTGCCCCTCTACAAGGATGCAAAACAATATATTGTTTGAAACTTGGAATTGTAAAAATTTGATCAAAAAACACAGAGATGGTGATGAAATAAAAAGTAAATAAAAGTTGTAGAATCCAACCGTGCTACATTTATGCAGGCCCGAATTTGGCTCAACGTTCACTTCAGATTGGCTATGAGCCTGCAATGCAATTTTTTCTGGTAGCTCAACATTCACTTCAGATCGATAATGAGCCTCTAATGCAATTTCATCCTGTAGCACATGAGGAGGCGGGGGTAACAAAATCTCAACCAATTCGTTTCTCCGAAATGCACGTCTGCGAAGTTCGGAGGTAGAGATCATTATACTTCCGCTGCTATTGGGTCTAGTCTGATTGTCCATTCCTCTAGCTCGTGACCAGGATATCTACCTGATAGCTTGTGTCCGGGATGAGAGGTTTAAAATCTGTCAGCCTATGGCAAGAAAAAATAAGGGGTTGCTGCCAGATCAGGCATGCAGCTTACAATTAGAAATCAGAGGAAGAGCTGAAAACGTAAAAAGAGATGGTAACAAAGGAACATTTAGAGGATAGAATATTAAGGTTCTCTGGCTATATCTACCAAGTTATCTGCTTGAAAAAGCCATTCAACAAGGAAAACATGAAATTGTTCTTCTATTTGATATCAGTTTCAAACTTCTTAACAAATCGTACAGCATCAAGTTTAGTCATCTTGAAACTTGAATGCCCAAAAATCCGTCGATAACAAGTGACGTGCTCATGCAATAACATGTATTCCATATCTCAAGCTCCAATGCTAGGCCTATTTGAAAACCACATAACCACATGTAATAGAAACAGAACGTGAAACTGACGGAGAAAACATGGTGATGCAGGAAGCACTTAAGCCGTAGAAAGGAGAATGAAAGCCCACACATTAAACAATAAACACACACACGAGTAAACATTATGCCCTTGTTTTTGAAAGTTCAAACACTTGAAAGAAACACAGACGGGAAAGCAAACATACGCCCTTATTTGTGGAGGTTCGCGCGATAATGACTAAACACTACATGCGTAAACATGCAGAAATACCTCATAAACAATTTTTGTCCAATACCCCACGAATTGATTGACAGAGACAAATTACTGGGATCATGAAGAAATATTCCCTCAAATAATTCAGGCGAGACTAACTCATCTCTGATAAATGCAACATCTACTGACGCAATATATGTCTCAGTTTGACATGACTCCACCCAGAAACACCCCCCCCCCCTTTACTGCTTCAAGAATAAATCCAGATGGTTTGTTTTTTTTATAATAATCAAATTTTATTGATGATTACAGAACTCCATTAAATATATGAAGTTCTGCCTGGAAAGCGTTGAAGGGATCAGGCATACAAGAAAGAAAACGATATATATACACGATAGAAAAGATAAACAGTTAGCAAAAGAAAATAACTAACACGGAAAAATGCAGAAGCCACATATAGATGACTGGAAACGAAGAAAACACCATATAAATGCAAGAAACAAGAAGGAAAAAAGGATCATAGAGCATAACGATGATACCTCGATCGGTGCGTGCTTTGAGAGGGAAAATGTTAGCGCAGCCTGGAGTGTGGAGATCGAGTACTGTCCTGCAGTGCAGAGAGAGGGAGGGAGATGATAGTTACCCGTGATCTTCACTTCATTAATCAGCCTCCGTCCAGAGTCTAAGAGAGAAAGAAAACCAAATTTCTATAGCCAAAGAACCGCTTCGTGGAGCAACTGAACTGGAAGTAAGAAAGCCCGGTGACATGAAAATAAATAAGCACGCGGTTTTGCTTCTGCTTGGCAATGCCAAGGAAATTTCTTAGAAATTCAGGGATCAAAAGCAGTCGTGCTCTTAATTATTTAACAGTGCTATTTGATAAAAATGTCTAGTTCAAATGGTCACGTGCAAGTTTTGTTAGATCACCTCAGATGCTAAAGAACTACCGTTATTTTTGGTGGTTTAATAAAGAGATGTTAAAAAAGCATCTTAACATCTTTTTAGATTTGATATTTATATATATTTATATTAATTTATATTTAAATTTTTATTAAATAAATAAAAATAATAAAATTTAAATTTATCATCGTTTAGTTATCAAGATTCTAATATCATATTAAAAAATTATCTCAATCTAATAATTTAACCTATTAAATAAAATTCTAAAATATAATTTATATTATTATCTAATAAAATATTACTTTATCTTTTAGACTGCATTGCTACCAAACATAATTCTATTTTTTCTATCTTATTTTCCTTATTTTTATTTTTATTTCTCTACTATTAAATATTTTTTAAAAAAATATTATAAAAATCTAAATAAACCTGTTTATATTTTTAAATAACTTAAAAAATAATTCAAAGATAAAAAAAAACAACTTAAAATCAAGATTTCTCAGAAAATATGAAGATGAAATAACATATCTTTAGAGCTTCTTTTATCAAATAAAATTTATTTTTTTATGATTTAAATTGGTATTAACTAACAATTTTTTTTCTATACCAAAATTTACATGACTTTTTTATTTTTCCATAAAAAAAAATAAAAAATATTTTAAAAAATAACATAATTTATTTAATCAGTAGAACCAAAAAATATATTCAAGGAAGTTTTTTCAACCTCTCAACTACCTATCATAAAAATACAACCTAGCTTCACTATTCAAATATAACTTACAATTCATCTCTCCAACACAATTAAAAAATTAACAAACTTCATAATTCATAAAAATTAACAATTAATTTATAATTTATAATTAAACACAATAATTTATTCATTTAATTTAAACAAAACGCATAACTCAACGTAACAATGTGCCCATTACAAGTTGAAACGTCACAAAGAAGCAATTTGATTTTCAGCCTGTCAAAGCCTGTGATACCCATAAACTGATAATGTAGTATTTTGAATAATATAAACATAGTTTTTTTTTTTACCGTGTATATACTTCAATGCAAAAAAAAACCCATTTAAGAAGCCAATTATATTAGAGTGAGAAAAAAAAAGTTTTATTTTTTTAATAAATTTGATGTTATTTTTTAAAAATAATTATATTTAATTGGTTTATTTTTTTGTTAGCTCTCCTTTATTGATTTTTTTTAAGATATGTAGGAATAATTTTTAGGAGAGAGAAAATATATTTTAATATTTTATTTAGCATTCCAGCATATAAACAAGCACGAAAGCGATAAAATAATATTTTTTTTAGTTTTGGCATTCCATTTAGCATTCCCTTTGGAGTTCTATAAGAGGTATACATACAAGTTGTTTTAAAGCAGCAACCATTATACTACGTTCTCTGATTTGTTTCCAGCTTACTATTATCAGTCACACTCCGATTTCGCTACTCCTTCGTTAGTTGACTTGACAGTAATCTGCTTTCTCCTTTTCTGTGGATTCTACTGAAAAGAGGTTTACCTTGCTCTTAAAGGCTGAGAGAGGAGAATGTAAACAAGAACTGTGCATATATTGGTATTCGTGTTCGTATTCCTAAGATATATAGATCATGGAAAGATTAATAGCTATATGAAGTCATGATTAAGAACATTAACAAGTTTATTTAGTAGGGCTAGCATAAACTAAAGGTTCCTGAGCGGTCAATGAGTATCTGTCATTTCTAAATGGAGATACGTTACAAACAAGCTATATGGTTTAACAAATATTTTTATAGAACAAGTTGGCCCCTAGAAAGAGGATTGGTCATGACAGACAAGCATAATAACTAAAATATATTATAACTTTTGATTCGGTAATTGAATTTGATTTAAATTTTTATAAGAAATTCTTGAGATCCAGTTTTAAAGGGTAGTCCTTTAGCAGTTAATCCACTATACAGATTTTTCAAAATTAGACTCTGAATATCTTGTTTTGTCAAATTTCCTGGATTTCCTCATATTTCTTATGCTATTTTGGATTTTATATTATTGTCTTTTATGTTTTAGAATTTTGATAGAGGTTGGTTTTTCTAGGCTATAAAAGACATTATAAACCTTTTTAAGAGGAGATATCACTTAGACTTTATTTCAGAACAATAAATTGTTAATTTAGGATACAAGCTTGCATCCCTTTTCGCTCACCAAATCTATATTTTCTGCGATTGTTTTACTATCTTTGTGCTTCATCCTGCATCAAATGCCTTGTCATTTCCGACACAGCATGATTTCTTTGCCCCAAGTACCTGCTGTTGGAGAACAATCACTAGCTGGTCTTGTTGCTGGAGCTTTAGCTTCTTCGCAGGCGAAAGGTAGGATATGGTGGAACAATGCATGGACCCTCTGTGATTAACCGATATTTCAGACACGTAATTCATCGCAAGGGATGCACTATTGTAGTCAAGAGTTTCTAGGCTTGGAAAAAACCCCTCTCTGCAATTTCTCTTGCATTGACTGCAGTGACCAATGTAGCATCAGGAAGGCAATGGAAGACCTTTCTCTTAGTATCAGCAAGTTCGTGCTTAGCTGGAGCTTATGCATGCTCAGCTGCTATTGCAAATAATGAACACAACAAACTTCATAAGCACGCACATGAGGTTAATTGTAAGTAGCACAAGATTGCACTTCTTGCAAGTTTCTATAATTTCAGGTCAGGAAAATACTTGAAAGCTTCATAGGTTCTCAAGATCATGGACAATACTGTCAAATGAAGGTCCTGGTATTGTATCAATTCTCCATTCATGTTCTCAAGATTTTTTCTTGGACTCTACTTTTCCAAGGAATGCCTTCGTTATTTGGCACCTTTGAATTAAGCTTGTTCAATTACTCGCAAAGAAAGCTGTTCTGTAGTGTTACTGGCATGCGATGACTTTGTACTGGGTTGCCAGAGCAACAATTAGCCGAATCGAAGCGAAAGAAAAAATATTAAGCGAGGAAACTCAAAAAACAACTTACTAACAAGAACATTTACTGGACAACTTTCAAGTACTAGATCAGCAAAAGTTTCTATAGTTTTACTCCTGTGATTTAAGGGATGAACATCCTGCCCCATGTAACAGATATGCTATATTAACTGCTACAACCTATATCATAAACGTTGAAGCTACAAAACCTTACCCAGCTTGATTCCAACCTGGGTTAGAGACTTGAGACTATGTTTCAATCCATCATTATGAAATATCATACAGTCTCAGAGAAGTCCAAAGATCCTGCTATCAGCTTATTGGTTCTTGAGCATGGAGAATTTTTGTGAAAGTAACGAGGTCATATATTTTGCAAAAATAGATAGAATGCCAAAGAAAACAAATAAAAAAAAAATGCGGTCGCCAATGAGCTTCCCCACCCATTTCCAGCATTGATAAGATCAGCTCATGTGCAACAGACCAGTTCGACATCGAGTTAGCAGGTCACCTATAACGTCAAGCTTTTTTCCCCTAAACTGAGCTAGGTAAATTTTCTTTCAAAATAAGTTGATCCAAAAAGTTCATATGCTCAATCACAGGAAAACACAGAACGCAAGTCTATAATGCTCAGAATTCCAGCTTTAGATATATCTTCATTGGTTGGGAGAATCTATCAAAACCTTGAGCAGAAACTTGAAGGTGTGAACATCCGGGCACAACCAGAATTTTTCATAATACTAACGGATTATTACGTCAGTATTTAGACACTGATTTTATTAAAAAAACATATACCGACAAAATCACGGATAGTAACTGGTCATTAAAAAATTTATCGTTGATGATTTTTATGTTGTCAACCAATCTATCAATAATATAATGACCGATGAAATCACGGGTGAAAAGGATAAAAAAATTACGTAGTATGTTAAGCCTTAACTTGCACCTCATGGTAGGTTTGCAGCCCTTGCAGCAACATCCATCCCCATAGTTTTCCTCCATTGTTCATCTGTGCTACATCTTATAAAAGTGAAAAAAAAAACAAACAGTACTAAAAGTGTTATCAATCCCTAAGATATAGTTATAAAATCTGATTCAAGGTTTAACTTAGTCTTTCAAAGATTAGGTCAGGTGGGTTAATCTACACAAGCTTTTTAAAAACAAAAACGAAAGAACTTCTTTTGAAAAAAAAAGACCCGGACAAGATCTTACAACAAGGCCCCAGGAATTTAGAACTCAGGCATTTTTTCACTTTATTCTTTGTCTATGGCAGGGATGTCATCCCCGTACAATAATCACCAGCTAACTTCCTGGGGCCTTGTTGTAAGATCTTGTCCGGGGATGACATCTCTGCCATAGACAAAGAATCGTACACTTTATTCTGGTGCACAATTCGAAATCCATACATCCAAATGCCTGAGTTCTAAATTTAGAATGACCGATAGATTGGAATTTCAAAACCAAGGAGCATAACAGAGTCGAGATTTCAAACTTGATTGGAACTCCTACAGATTGGTTACTGTGAAACACGATTCTTTTAGATTCAAATAAGCACAAATTTGATGATTTTCAACTAAAAGCACACAACATTATGGCCTCAAAACTTACGCCAACAATCCTCCTTTTCCCTAGCACTATACTTTGAGCAACCTCAACTTTTGTCAAGCTTCCTCGTAGTAGCCACGTGCAGTGACTACCATGTGCAAAGTGGGAGGTTAGGTATTCCTACTTGCATATGGTGGGATATTGATTGTCTCCACTAACAATCTCCCACTTGGAGACAAACAATAAAATTATCTTTTATCCTTGAAAACCAACTGAAATTGTGTACAACTTCAGTTTATCAAGTGTAACTCCTTTGGTTAACAAGTGAGCTGGATTCTTGCTTCCACAGATCTTTTCTAGCAGTAGTTGTTCATCATCTAGCAATTGTCGGATGAAATGATATTTGATCTGAATATACTTAGTCCTGGAGTGAAATGCTGGATTATTGGCAAGGAAGATTGCACTCTAATTGTTGCTATACAAAATACCCTTTCCATTCATCTTGCCCATTTCTTTCAAAAAACTCTGTAGGCATACTATCTCTTTTATAGATTCTAAGACTACAATATATTCAGCTTTTGTGGTTGAAATAGCAACTATCTTTTGCAAGGTAGAACTCCAAGAAACAGCAGTGCCTCTTAGAGTGTATATATATCATGTAGTACTCTTTCTACTATCAACATTTCCTGCTAGATCAGTGTCTACAAAACTTTCAAGTTTTAAACTACCAGCTGTGAAGGTAAGACATGTCTTCGATGAACCTTTGAAGTACCTCATGATCCATTTCACCGCCTCTCAATGTTGCTTTCCAGAATTGCTCATATATCAGCTTACAACTCTTACTGTATAGGCAATGTCTGGTCTGGTACAGACCATAGCATACATCAAAGAGCCAATAACTGTGGCGTATGGAATATTATCCATGTATCCATATTCTAGCTTAGTTTTTGGTGACTAGTCATTGCTGAGCTTAAAATGATTCCTTAGAGGTGTACTTACTGGTTTGGCATTATCCATACTAAACCTGCTGAGAACCTTCTTGACATACTCTATTTGTGAAAGCTTGAGTATGTCTTTGTCTTTATCTCTGATGATTCTCATGCCAAGTATTTGTTGAGCAGCTCCTAGATTCTTTATTTCAAACTGTTTTGACAACTATTGTTTTAACTTGTCAATCTCTTCCATGTTGGATCCTACAATTAACATATCATCCACATACAACAGTAGAATGATATAGGAGTTGTCAAAATATCTGACATAGCAACAATGATCAGTCTAGCATCTTGTGTATCTCGAACTACACATGAAGTTGTCAAACTTCTTATACAACTGTCTTGGAGCTTGCTTCAAACCATATAGGCTTTTCTTTAGCTTGCAGACTTGGTTCTCCTTTCCTGGTATTGCAAACCCCTCTGGTTTTTGCATGTAAATGTCTTCCTCCAATTCACTATGAAGAAATGTTTTTTTTACATCTAATTGTTCAAGATGTAAATTTTTTGTAGTTACTATCCTTATAACAACTCTGATTGTTGTAAGCTTCACAACTAGAGAAAATATCTTAGAGCAGTCAATCTTTTTCTTTTATTGAATTCCTTTTACAACAAGTCTTACCTTAAACCATTTGCTTCCGTTATGCTCAGTCTTTACTTTATAAACCTGCTTGTTTTGCAAAACCTTCTTTCTTTTAGGTAGTGTGGTTAGCTCCCAAGTCTTGTTCTTCAACAATGACTCCATCTCGTCTTTTATGGCTAACTCCCACTTGTTCGAGTTTTTGTCTTATAAGGATTCTTCATAAGTCAATGGTTCACCACCGTCTGTCAGCAAAATATAATTCAGTAGAAGTGTGAACCGTTGTGGAGGCTTGACAATCCTTGAAGACCTGCAAACATAAACCGTTGGTTCACTTGGCTCCTCATCTTCTTGTATAGTAGTGGGTACAGATGTGCTTGAATCTTCTTGTAAAGACTTTTGAGTTTTGTTCTGCTCAGTAACATCAGGAAGACCTTCTAATCTAATGAAAACTTTCTCATTGAAGATCATGTTTCTACTTTTGATAATCTTTCTGTTCTGATCAACCCAAAACCAAAATCTAAATTCTTCATCCCCATAGGCAATGAAGAAACATTTCTTAGATTTAGCATCTAGCTTGTTGCGAGCATCATAATCTATATGCACATAGGAAACACACCCAAAGACTTTTAAATGAGAGAGTTATACTTCTTTTCCTCTCCATACTTCCTTGGGCAGTCTGAACTTCAAAGGAACTGATGGTCTATGGTCGATCAAGTAAATTGCAGTATGAACTGCATCAGCCCAAAATGTTTGAGGTAACCCAGAATGCAACCTCATACTTCTAGCTCATTCATTGATGGTCTTGTTCATCTGTTTAGCAATGTCATTTTGTTGTGGTGTGCCTGGAATGGTCTTTTTCATTCTGATACCTTTAACAGCGCAATATTCTTTGAAACCTCCATCAATGTATTCTCCTTCATTATCAGATCTTAAGCATTTTAACTTCAAACCTAATTCGGTCTTAACTATAGCCTTTCATTTTTTGAATGTTTCAAACACATTAGATTTATTTTCATAAAGTAGACCCACACCTTCCTGTTAAAACATCAATGAAAGTCACATAATACTAAGAACCTCTAAGAGATGCTACTAGAGTCAGTTCCTATAAATCTGTGTGTACCAGTTCTAGCTTTCTTGGTCTTAAAGTCCTACCAACCTTTAAGAAATTAAGCTTCTTTTATTTTCCAATAACACAGCTTTCACAAAGGTCTAGATCAATATTTTTTAACTCTTGCAGCTTTCCCTTTGAATGAAGTATCTTCATCCCCTTTTGACTCATATAGCCGAGTCAACAGTGCCATAGCTATGCCTGATTTTCTGCTTCAGTAGAGACAATTATGTCTGCAGATCTTGTGGCCATATATAGGGTGTCAGTTTTCTTCCCACAAGCCAAAATCATTGCTCCCTCTGATACCTTCCATATATCTCAAAAAAAAAAGATTGAAGGACCACTATCATTAAGTTGTCCGACTGAGATCAACTTCCCTTTTAGTCCAGGAACATGCCTTACATTTTGCAAGTTTCATATAGATCCATTCATTGTCTTGATTTACACATCTCTTATCCCCATAATATCCATTGGTTGTCCATCGGCTAGATAGACTACACCGTGATCTCCAGCAATATAGTTTTTCATCATTTCATGGTGTGGTGTACAGTGGAATGAAGCACCAGAATCAAGAATCCAATCATTAATTGGACTTTGTACATCAAAAATCAAAGCATCTTGTACCTCTTCTGTAGTAACGTTTGTAGAGTCAGCTTTAGGTTTTTTTGGTTTTGTGCAATTCCTCATAAAATGACCAGGTTTGCCACAATTCCAACATTCAACCTGTTTTTTGGGTTCAGACTTACTTTTACTTCTATACCTTAATTTTGATCTGTTTCTAGATAAGCCTCTATCATGTCTCCTCTCTCGAGTGTTGATGTTAAAAGCTGAACCTGAACTTGAACTTTCATCTGATTCTTTGCACTTCTTCAGCTAAAATCAAGTCTCGGATATGATTATATTTTAGTTTGGATTTTCCGACTGAGTTACTTACGACTATTCTCATACATTCCCAACTGCTTGGAAGTGAAGCTAGCAAAATAAGTGCACGAATCTTATCATCAAACTCAATCTCAACATATGACAATTTATTTGTGATAGTATTGAAGTTGTTGAGATGTTGTGTAACAGAGGTGTTTTCTGTCATCTTCAAATTGAACAACTTCTTCTTCAAGTGCACTTTATTATTTGTTGAGGGCTTCTCATACATCCTGGACAAAGCTTCCATCAATCTTGCAGTAGATTATTTTTTTTGTAACATTATGAGCAACTTTTCTTTACAAGGATAGCATGATAATGCCCAAAACCTATCTATCAAGAATGTGTCAATCTTCTTTTAACATATTTTCTGGTTTGCTCCCCAATAGAGGAAAATGAAGTTTTTTCCCATATAAATAGTCTTCAATTTACATTTTCCAATATTCAAAATCTGTTTCATCAAATTTTTTAATTCCAGCAACCTTTATTTCATATGCCATTTCTAATATATCTTGGATTTGAATCTGCCAAATCTGACCTTATAGATGTGTCCAGAATGGCCAAAAATATTAGAAACAAAATTGAAATCACCCAAATCAAACTATGGATGACTTAGATTTTATCAATCAAACTTTTGGATCACTGGACGCTGCAAATAAAGCTATGTGTCAGGAGGAGTGCATCGCACTAGATTAAAACCCAGTATGCCAACGCGGCTATGATGACGTGTCTGACATGTAAGCAAAACGGCTCCATATATGATGACGTGGCAGATCCAAGTGGATTTTCTGTCTGATGTTTCTTTTACTAACGTGGCAGGTGACGTGAATGATGATTATACAGAATTGCTGATGTGGTTGCTGATTGTTTGCTGACGTGTCAGGTCAACCTGGTTCAGTTGCAGATATTCGGGCAAAGAAGACGCATGGAGCGCGTGGGGCGCGTCGGTGTGCATGGGCAGTGCTGTTGTCGGCCCGTGTTGGCTCATGTGGGCATGCAAGATGTCGGTGCTTCGCTGGGTTTTCACTAGTGGATTCGTCTCATCTTTCCCTACACGATGGGATGTTCAAAAATACGTTTTGAGAACTTTGATTTTTGAGTTTGGATCAAACCTCTTCTTTTTCAAGGATAGGCTCTAATACCCATTATTGGGACATTCAAGCATTTAAACACACATAAATTTACGTGGTTCAGTAACTTGCTTACTCTATGAAGCTACTGGTTTGTATTAATCACTCAAAGAAACAATACAAACAAATAGAAAGAGAAAACTCTTCTCAACTCAACTCTACACTCAAGCTCTCACTTCTCTTTTGTTCTCTTTGTGTTTTTCACACTCACAGACATAGCTCTTCCCTAAGTGTATATATATATATATATACAAATGAGAGGGAATTGCATAAATCATGCCATGATTTATGTCATTATTTGTATCCTTCACCATGTATAAAGTGAGAAATTAGATATTTCCAGTTGCAAGTATTTCCCCTCTTTTTCAAGAATAAGCTCTAATACCAATTATTGAGATATTCAAGCATTCAAACACACACAAATTTACGTGGTTCAGTAACTTGCCTACTCTATGGAGCTACTGGTTTGTATTAATCACTCAAAGAAACAATACAAACAAATAGAAGGAGAAAACTTTTCTCAACTCAACTCTACACTCAAGCTCTCACTTCTCTTTTGTTTTCTTTGTGTTTTTCACACTCACAGACACAACTCTTCCCTAAGTATATATATATATATATACAAATGGGAGGGAAGGTGCATAAATCATACCATGATTTATGTCATTATTTGTATCCCTCAGCATGTATAAAGTGAGAAATTAGATATTTCCAGTTGCAAGTATTTCAGTTGCACATTGATTGTCTTCACTAAGATAGACCTCTATTTCGCTTCTTCCCCTGATTCTCTTTGATCCTTTCCTTTCGAGGATCCAAGGCAAGATCTAACTGATTGTTGGATGGAGGAGCTTCGTGGAAATGGACCAACATTCTCCACCAGCTACAGCTAATCCCACGTGATAAC
Source organism: Populus euphratica (assembly GCF_000495115.2). NCBI lineage: Eukaryota > Viridiplantae > Streptophyta > Magnoliopsida > Malpighiales > Salicaceae > Populus > Populus euphratica. The sequence continues at coordinate 1,194,520 of NW_011499887.1, forward strand.
CCATATTTTCCATCATCGTAGAAGCTATGTCTCACCTCTTTGTAAGGTTGTGCTCTCAAGAAATCCTAAACAGTGCGCGCTCTCGTTACAGCATATGCCATAGCTTTCTACCAAGCTTCGCAGAGCTTCCATCATCACCAAGTGAAAATAAAAGTGCCCTACTCTTTTTTCATCATCCCATGATTCAGGTACAGCTTCCCTCCGCGGCTAACATTACCATATGAAATTGGACACGGAGTATGACGTGAAGAGAAACACAGGCCCTCAATTATTTTAAATTAAAATGAAGAGAAGGAAACGTAAGGAAATTAGAAGAGATGCAAGAAATAAAGGCCTAGTTCAAGCTAGGAAGCTAGCGAGTCTTTCTGGTCTTCATTCACCATTGATGCAATGCTTCATCAAGATCACTGTGAGCAAAGACACTCCGAACAAGCAAAAGCATTCAGCGAGTCTCTGCCTATAACATCCAAAAGGGTACTCTGCATCACACCTCAAGCAGGTGCAATTGTGCATTGCCTAATAATCAAAACAAAACCTCAGCCTATGATATTCAACACAGTCGCATAACCATCCTACTGATGATGAAAAGTTCAGGAGAATCGTACATCTGGCGCGCGCTCACAGACGCAATCATTTTGTAAGTGTTGAAGCAGCAGTATGATGAGAAAATCTATATTTTTATTCACTTTCTCCATGAAATCATTATGTGAATTGCTAACCTTTGAACAGATGAAAAACATAAATAGATTCAGAATGAAGAAATCCGTGCAAATGGCAGCAACGCATACCATCCAGCATTTGTATATCTGAGAAATCATAAAGCACCTCAAAAAATTCGAGGTGGTACCCTGTACCCAATTGCAGTTCCAAACACACAGGTTTTATACACGTTCTTCTTTTATTTAGAGCTTGAGTTGTAAAATTTGTGGAATATTGAGGTTTGAATCACAGGTTTTAAGTTAATTAGAAACTAATTCAAAAGCTCATGCCATGAGGTTTTATGAACAATTTATGCAAACACATACAACTTTGCAAAACGCTAAAAACACTACAAAATTCAACATAAGAAAATGAACCAGATTTTTATTACAATAACCAAAGAACATCATTGGGCAAACATCAAAATGAAAATTTGCAGAAGAAGATATAATAGCTATGAAATAACACCAGCAAAAGTTCTTGCTACCCATGCGAAAAGAGTAGGTAAAGACATTACTAATAGAATGGGAAAAAAAACTGGCTTTATTTATTAACCTTCTTTTGGCCTAATCTCAATCCCCTCAACAGTCAGCCCACCTTTCCAATCACCACTCTTCACCTCTTGAACACTCATTTCCAGTTCTCCATCTTCCCCTTCCTTGCAAAAGAACTCACCCAACTCAATCTCCAGCCACCCATCTCCCCTTTCCTTTGGATGCTGTCCATTGTTTTCACTAGCAGGCACAGGTTCTTGCATCCCCACAATTCGGCTGCGGTTGTGCAACCCAATGCGCCTTCTTACAAGATGATATCGATGTGCTCGACCTCTCTGTGAGTCCAAATACACATTTCGCTTACCATTTTCACTACCAACAAGCCCCACCCCAACCTCCACTGGCTGGTAATCCAGCCCATAAACTCCTTCTTTTGGCTTGAACACAAGGTATGCTGCGTACAACGTTGCTGGAGATAGCATAGTTGCATTAATTTTGCCACGAATTTCAAGCCAACATACACCAATCAGCTCGGCCACTTCCCCAAACCTGTCAGAATCCAACAAAAAAGTCGTAAAAATTTTCCAATCACAAAATAAATGAGAAGAACGACACCATTAGACAAAGAAAAAGAAACCAACCTGGAAGAAGAATCAGAATTCCATCTCCAATAAGTAGGAGTGTCACCCCATACAATCATCAGGTCTCTTGCAGACAGCATGTAGCATTTCTTCCCGCTCTTTTTTACCAATGAAAAGCTCTGTTCCAAGCCAAAAAAAAAGAAGTTAAACACAAGTAGATATTCAACCTAATAAAATAATAATAAAACATGCACCGTTTGAGGATGCCACTTGTCACATCTTCAAGATCCTCGAAGAACACTTGTTCTTCCCATGTCTGTTTCAACTATATTTAAATTTATAAGGAAAAAAAAAAAGGAAGAGATTGACATGAGAGTCACCTTTTTGCCATCGTCGATAATTATGGGCTTCTCACAAAGCCTGAGATAGAGCTGTTTCTTGGAAGAAAGAGAAGCCAGCAGAACATAACTATCGGACGTAAATATGATAGATTGATAATCACGAGGAAGAAACCTTTCCCACACAGCATCAGATTCCTCCGCCGACTTAAACAAGGAAGAAACAATGGACAGCCTACAAGCATCCCTCGGGCCGGTGAACGCCAAAACGTTGGCTATGCATCCTTCAGGCAGCACGTTCAACGACATACCTTCTTCTCCAAGGCTCTTTCTTGCCGTTTGACTTGCATGTTTTTGAGGTGGCATACTGTGCAATTTATAGAGAATGCAGCATGCGTCGTGGGGAAGCTTAGCAGTTAAGTATATGTGATTTTTATTGGCGGCCATTAAATAAATGGGATAAAGTAGAAGCTTCTTCTTCTTTTCTTTTTACCTGGTTGAACTCTTTATTATTGCTTTAGAAAAGATTTAATCTGTTTTTCAAATTTTTCACATGGGATGAGTATATTTTTTATACTTGTTGTTTGGATTAAGCTAATAATTATACTGGATAATTAATATTTTGGTTTTATTAGGTGGGGTGTTTTTGGGTTTCTTGTCTTTTTTGAGTTAATCTCTTAATTTTTAAATTTTGGATATAGTTTAACTTAGAATTTTAATTGTTCTCATTTGTTAAAATACATTTATTTTTATATTTTAAATCATCCTATAATTTATTTTTGTTATGAGGTTTCTTTTTTGACAAATTCATAAAAATACCTCGCATGATAAAGTCAAATTACGCCAACCTAATTTATTTTAATTAAATTTGGCATGTAGTGTTGACAATTGTTTTCATATTTATTTTTAATATAAATCAAATTGAATTTAAGTTTGTAACATGGCATTTTCGAACTAGAGAGTAGTTATCTTGTATTAGTTATTTTTTATGGCGCATCTTAAAGAAAGAAAGAAATACTAAGAGAAAAAATAAAATAAAATTAATAAACCATCTATAATGATTAGAATATCTTCACATAAGATTTCACATTTCTAATTATATCTATTTTTTTCTATTTCATGAACATTATAAAATTTCTCCACTTTTATTAATTTAATTAAAATATATAATATTTTTATTAAACATAAATTGGCCTGAGAGGTTAATCTACGATCTAAATCAATTTAAGTTTAAAAAATTAAAAGGAAAAATTAGCTTATATAACCCAGACAAAAATTCAAGTTAATAAGCGATAACTAGTTTAAATCTAATAAAAATTTATTAATTAAAAAAATAATGTTATTTTGAATTTATTAAAAGAAATCTATTAATTTATAGTTTGATTTTACTATTAGGAATCTCAATCTAATATTTTAAGTTGTTTGATGAAGTCTCACATATTCATTTTACTTTGTACTTAATTTTTATTAATTAAATAGAAATGGTGATATTTAAACTCGTGAATGTTTAGTTATCAAAATTATAATATCATATTAAAAAATTATCTCAACTCAATAACTTAAAATATTAAGTAAAATTAAAAAATTATCTCAACTCAATAACTTACAATATTAAGTGAGATTTATTTATATTATTTTTTAATATAATAACTATTATATATTATATATAATAAAATGAATAGATCAAAAGGTGAAGAAAGAAAAATATAAGAATAAATTATACTTTTTCTCGTAAAATTTAAATATAAAATGATATATAAAAAAAAAAAAAAGCAAAGTGGTTTATACAATTCAAATAACGAATACTTAATACTTAAAAGCAATATTAATATAATTTAATTACTTGGGATTAGCAAAATGATTGATATAGAAAAATGAGATCCGAGTCAGGGGCGGTAACTTTATAACTTTTGGCTGTGGAGTATCTAAGATGGACGACGCGGCAGAGCCGCCGTGGCCACCCGTTACACGGTTCACTTCTTGGATTGTAGCTGTGTGCCATGTGGTCTTCGTAATAGCCATGTGCTAGCTAGTCTCCAGGGTGGAGGATCTTTGTAACCACTCAGAGAATGGGCAGTACACTGACAAATATGTTGTCTGAACCCGTACTGATAGAAACAAAAGTCAGAACACTCTTGAAAGTAGATATCTAAGAACTCACTTAGCGTTGCTTGACAAAATGCAAAGCTTGTTCCTGAGAAGTGAAAAACGAGCACTGGCAAGAGGCTTCAAAAATATATCAGCAATTTGATATTTGCTAGAGATGAACTGTACTCTAATGCTTCCATTTGCTACCTATTCTCTAACAAAATGAAAATTAATTTCTATATGTTTAGTCCCGGCTTTAAGAACTGGATTCCAAGATAAGTGAGTTCCACCAACATTATCATATAAAGGGATATTAGGGCTGTCTTTAGATTGATCGAGTTCTCATAGTCATTACAACAGTGTTCAAGCACATAATAACAATAATTTTTTAAAGTATTTTTATTTATCTCCTCGTCTACGCATCTAAAGACACTAATTTGCTCGTGTAGTTACCCTCTTTCCTCTTTCGGTCTAATCTCAATGCCTTCAACAACCAACCCTTGTTTCCAAATACCAATATTTTCAAGAACTCTCATCTCGAGAGCTTCTTCTTCCCCTTCCTTGGTAAAGAACTCACCCAATTCAATCTCCAGCCCTCCATCTCCTCTTCCCTTTGGATAATTTCCACCCCTTTTTGCTTCAGCTGCATATGAGCCCATCACACGCCTTCTTACATTCCGGGCTGGAGATGAACCAAACATACGCCTTCTTGCATTGCGGTATTGCAACTGCGAAAACATTTCTGGCCGCTGCCAGCAAAAAGTTCGTCTGGAAGAAGTTTCAGCACCAACGAGTCCCATTGTGGCCGCTACTAGCTGAGGACCAGCTGCTGCTATGGAGAAGTTGAAGACAAGGTGTGCCGTGTACAATGTTGCCGGGGATAGCATGCTTGTATTGATTTTGCCTCCAATTTCAAGCCAAGAAACCCGAACAAGCTGCGCCACTTCGGAAAACCTTACAGTAAAGGGAATCCTTTAAAAAATTATATATCTAATATAAAATTCAAATGGTATTAGAATTTTTAAATGAAATAAATAAATATTTAATAGTTACCTAATTCAATCTCCAACCATCCATCTCCTCTGCTCTTTGGAAAATATCCATCGCTTACTCCGGTAGGTGCAGATGAACCGATGGACCTTGTTGTGTTACAGTTTTGCCACCATTATACGTACTTAATCCCAACTACTACTTCTAGTAGAAGTTTCACCTCCAACAAGTCCCATAGTGACTTCTACTTGCTGGTCATCAAACCCGTGAGGTCTGTAAGTGAACTTGAGCACAAGGTATGCTGTGTACATGTTGATGGGGATGGCATACTGATGTTAACTTCGCCACGGATTTCCAGCCAGCACACCAAGAGAAGCTCAGCTACTTCTGCAAATCTATGGCATCCAAAATCATAAAATTGTATCAGAACTACAACAGAAGAAAACAGAAAACATATAAGTGAAAGCAGAGAAAACTTGATCCAGGATAAGAAAATCCATTCCCCATATTCCTGATTATCACTCCATGCAATTCCCAGATCCCCTGCCGAAAGCCTGTAACCTTTCTTCCCATTCTTTTTATCCAATGAAAAGCTCTACTCAATGCAAAAGCAGCAAGCTATTAGAATTTTTTTCCTCTTATGACCATTGTTAGGCAATTTATGAATTAATAAAATGAAATTTACCTTTTTCCCATTATCAAAGGTGACTGGATTGTCACAGAGGCTGAAGAACAGTTGTTTTTGGGAAGTTACACGCTTCAACAGCAGAGAGCCATCAGGGGAATTGGATAGAATAGATTCAAGATCACTGGGAAAGAACCGGTCCCAAACCATGATGAATTCAGAGGCTGGCCTGAATCTGGGTACATGTGTCGACCCTGATTAGGGAATCTTATTAGGGGTACCAAGATTGATCAAATCCGGTCAATGCTTGAAAAATAAAAATCAAAATCAATTATATAATAATTAGACATTTGAAATGATAAAATATGGGAAACGCCGTATGAATGCTTTCATGCATATTGAAGCATAGTTTGATCAAATTGAGTCTAACTAAACTCTCAAAGCTTCGTAGATTCCATGGATAGTTCATGAGTTGAGACCATGTTAAGCAAATCAGGCAGCTAAAGTTCAAAAGCACTCAAAAATGATACAGGTACTGGTCCTCTGAAGCTCTTTCTATTTTCCGAGCATCTTTCTTTCCCTAGAAGTGATCCAATAAGCCTGTCATGTCAAGTTATTCAGGTTTGATCTCATTAAGCAGTTACCGGTTAAGGTTATACAGCACTTGAGCAAGTACAATTCCAATATGAGTTGCGATCATTTTGATCAATAAAATCAGGCATCAGAGCATTTGAAAATATGGCAGGTACAGATGCTACAAAATTCTCCAGGGCCAGAAATATTACCAGGCTATGAAGAGTCAACAGGCAAAATAGCAAGAATAAGTTTATAGTAACTTCTTTTTATTTGAATTCACTAGATTGCTTTCCGTGAAAAAAAGATTGTGTTTGAAACCTCAGCTAGACTACAGAGATCCCAGCAAAGCAATGGCCCATTCAATTTAATACCTTTTGGATTTAAACCACATACACAATGGATAGTTTTGAAGAAAGACAACAGATAACATTGTTTCAACAATACAATTTTGCTCCCTTTGTGGTTCTAGTTTCAGCATCAACAGTATGGTTGGAAACTTTGTCGGCTTCTAGTATTAAACATGCCACTTCAGATGAAGTCCATTTACTGTGCATCTTTAACTGCTTGGACTAGCTCCTCTTGCACCTGAGACAGAAACAAATGACATCAAGCAATTTCTCATTTGTTGAAAGATGATAATTTAAAATGAAGTGAACATCATAAACATGAGATCCAACATCTATGATCACTAAACAATTACATATTAAGTAGATAAAAGATAAAAGTTACTCAAATGCTATCTGCATCCTCCTACATAGCTGTGTGCGCACTAGACCAGCTGCAAAGGCTCTTGATAGTGAAGCAATCAAGATACCAACCTTAATCTACGCACTACAGATGTGAAAAAAGTAGACATGATTACTAGAATATGAAAACAGTTGCTCATCCAGTTACCCTGTTTTGGTCTAATCTCGATCCCTTCAACAATCAACCCACGTTTCCAATGAGTAGTGCCATCAAAAACTCTAATTCCCAGCTCTTCATCTTTACCTTCCTTGGTAAAGAACTCACCTAGTTCAATCTCCAACCACCCATCTCCTCTGTCCCGTGGATAATGTCCATCACTTTCTCCAGTAGATACAGATCTTCTGCGGCTAAAGCTAAATAAAGAAAACAGCCGTCTCGCATTACAGGGTACCTGCCCCGGCCTTCTTTCTGCACTCCAGCTAACAGTCCGTGTATAACTTTCTTCTCCATCCAGTTTCATTGCAACCGCAACTGGCTGGTCATCCAATCCATAATTGTGAATGTCTATGGAAAGCTTTAACACAAGGTATGCTGTGTACAACGTTGCGGGTGATAGCATGCTAGTATTGATTTTGCCACGGATTTCAAGCCAGCACACCGAAATAAGCTCAGCTACTTCTGGAAATCTGTGGGTGAACCATCAACATTTACATATCCCAATCACAAAAACAGAAAACTAAGAAGAAAAAACTTTAAAAAAAAAAAGAAAGAAAAGAAAAACCTAGATGTGGGGTCAGAATTCCATGTCCAATACTGAGGAGAATCACCCCATGTAATCAAGAGGTCCCTTGCAGAAAGCATGTAACATTTCTTCCCACTCTTTTTTTCCAATGAGAAGCTCTATGCAATACAAAAGGCGGGATACTTTAGACAAATTATTATTCCTAATAAAACCATAAAGATCCACTGCTTAAGAAAATCAAATCAGTCACATAGGTTTTGCTGCTTAAGAAAATCAAATCAGTCACATACGTTTTGGGACAAGGGACTGGACAAGAGGCAAAACTACTTTTTCTCCAATGTAACAGCCTTTTTCCCAACATCTCTAACCAGGATAAGAGATTATATTTACAGAAAATCCAATTCCCTTTCCATTACTATCAAACAAAATACTCTTGATGGATCCAACAAAGACTTCAGCAAACTTCATCAATGAAAATCAACAAGTCAACTGGTCAATTGGATAAAAAAGAAAAGACATTTTGATCAAATAAAAAGCAATCCAGTCAATCAAATGATATTTAAAACAAGAAAACACAAAAGGGTCAATAAAAAAATTCAAAGGAAAGGAATTTAATTAGAAAAGAAGAAAAATTTACCTTCCTCCCATTATCAACAAGCACTGGATTCTCACAGAGGCTAAAATACAGTTCCTTTCTGGAAGCCGCAGATGCCATCAGGCAAGAACCATCAGGGGAGGTGGATAGAATAGATTCAAGATCTCTAGGAAGGAACCTCTCCCAAACAACATCGGATACGGCGGCCAACATGAACATGGGAGAGACAACCGAGAGCCGGCCAACGTCCTGAGGAGTTGTAAACGACAGTGCATTAGCTATGCACCCTTCTGGTAGCTCATTCAAAGACATTTCTACTGATATTTCCATTTTTTTGGTGCGGAGTCTATATTAAAGGAGAGAGAGGAGAATGGACGAGGGAGGGGGAAATTACAGCAGCGAGCCCGTTTGTCATTGTGGCGATGATTATTTTTTAATTTATTTTTTATTTAAAAAACATTAAAAAATATTTTTAAGTGCCGATATCAAGCGTCAAGGGAAAGAATCTCATTCCGCTTTAATGTCTACCCATAAACTCTTTTTATTTTTATATTTTAAAAAATTAAAAATAATTTATTTTTATTTTAAATTAAATTAATATTTTAAAAAATTAAAAATAATTTATTTAAATTTAAATTTAAATTAATTTTTAAATTATTTTAAAGGGTTAATATTAAAAATAATTTTTTAAAAAAAAAAACATATTAATTTATTTTCAAATAAAAACTATTTTAAAAAGCAACCGAACTATATTTTCAAATAGTTTCTAGACATGATTTTTTTATTTTTTATTTTTTTAATTAATATTTTTTTATATGTTTTTTAAAATAATTTAAAATTTTTTGTTTTAATTAATACTATTTTAGGTGATTATTTTGATTTATTTAGCTTTTTTAATAGTGTTTATTTTTTTTATTATACTAGATGTGTTTAATTTTTTAGAAGGTTAGTATGATTTATATGTAATTTTTTTATATTTTTTATAGATTAAATATTTTTTTATAATATTTTTTATATGTATGATTTTGCATAGTATTTATTTTTTTAATTTTATTCAATAAATTTTATGTGCATTGATTACAAGATGATTTTAATAAAAAAAATATTAAACACAACCACGTGAATTACCCATGTTGCAATATTAAATATCTTGATCTGTATTTATTTTTTAATTTTTTCAATTACATTTTTATTTATCATTAATTATTATTTTTATTTATTTACACAATAGTTAGTGATTTATTTAATTCAATGTATGCATAAATTTTTCAATTTACATTTAAAATGTTTTTATTTAAAAAACAAGATGAGAAATTCTACATGTTTAAATTTTTTATCATGAATTCATATTTTCAGTTTTATTCGTATTCTTATGATATGTTTTTGTTTTTCTTAAATCTTTTTGTAAAAGTTTTATTGTTTTAATTTCATCATTCAATCCAAAATGACAATGTATTGTTTTTTTTTTATTTTGATCTTTATTCTTTTATTGTTTTAATTAATTTTTTTCTTCTTTTCAATTTATCTCTTAAAGTGAAAATTTATTTTTTCCCCTTAATTTATTTTTTATTTTGATTTTAACCTTTATTTTTTTAATCACTATTTTTTTATTTTAGTGATTTATTTTGCAATTTTGTTTTCAATTTCAACCTTTAACGTTTTATTTTATAGAGATTGAATGATTTTTTTATATATATAGTACTTCCAATCTAATAATTTGAGTCACAAGGTTGAGAATTAATAGAGGTTAATATCTTTTTTATTTATTTTTTTATATCATTGTTCGACATTATTTTTTTTAAATAGCTTTATATTTTTTTAATTTGTTTCTATCGAAATATCCCTACTTTATGACCTAGAACATTAATTTATCAAGTTAATTCAAACTGATCCACCTTTAATATTTAGATTACATGTTTATTATGCTAACTTGAGTTGGCTCACACCATTTTTTTTTATTTTTTTTATTGTATTTTATCCTTAATATTTAATTGACTAAAAAATAAACAATATTATCTTTTGTTCTTGAATAAATGTTTTTTTCTCATGTTATTGTATATATGTGTATTCTTGTTTATTATTGTTGCTTTTTTTATATTGTTCATATAAAACTATTTTATTTAATTGATCAAGAGCATAATTATTACATTGAAAAAAAAAATGCTTCCAATACCTAAATATTTTTTAAAAAAGTTAATTTAATCTCACTGCATGCCACGGATAATAATCTATTGTACCCTGAAACTCAACTAGTTAAACTCGACAAGATCCAAACTTTTCAAAAGGGTACGCATCAACAATGAAACAAAAGCTTTTACGCGAAAAACAAGCACGACATAAACGAATCTAGCTTGAAAAACACGAAGAATCCCACTCGAGCTAAGAATTTGTAATCCCAAGAAAGATCGATTTGGGATAACTATTGAACAGAAAAAGATTACTTGACTCGTTCAAATTTTCCTGTTCGCCTCGGGTTAGAACAAGAACAGGTAAGAATCTGCAGAAGAACTGGATTTTGCTGAAATATTTACTTGAGAAGGCATAATGCTTTCTTACATAAAATGCTTGTTTGGCCATTGGTGACGGAGAAAGTTAAAATACAAAGAGTAATGAAAATTGGTACCTTTAATATTTAGATTACATGTTTATTGTGCTAACTTAAGTTGGCTCATACCACCTTTTTATTTTTTTAATTGTATTTTATCCTTAATATTTAATTGACTAAAAATAAACATTATTATCTTTTGTTCTTGAATAAATGTTTTTTTTCTCAAGTTATTGTATATATGTGTATTCTTGTTTATTATTGTTGCTTTTTTTATATTGTTCATATAAAACTATTTTATTTAATTGATTAAGAGCATAATTATTACATTTAAAAAAAAATGCTTCCAATACCTAAATATTTTTTAAAAAAGTTAATTTAATCTCACTGCATGCCACGGATAATAATCTATTGTACCCTGAAACTCAACTAGTTAAACTCGACAAGATCCAAACTTTTCAAAAGGGTACGCATCAACAATGAAACAAAAGCTTTTACGCGAAAAACAAGCATAACATAAACGAATCTAGCTTGAAAAACACGAAGAATCCCACTCGAGCTAAGAATTTGTGATCCCAAGAAAGATCGATTTGGGATAACTATTGAACAGAAAAAGATTACTTGATTCGTTCAAATTTTCCTGTTATTGCTAAAAACAAGTTTAATTTTGAATTAGCTCCGGGTATCTGGCCGAGACCCGACTAATGCCGTGGGTATACCGACCCTCGGGAAGGCAACCTTACTAAGTCTTTGATCTCTATCTTCTTTCAGATTATCGATGAGTGGACGCCTCAGGTTAGAACAAGAGCAGGTAAGAATCTGCAGAAGAACTGAATTTTGCTGAAATATTTACTTGAGAAGGCATAATGCTTTCTTACATAAAATGCTTGTTTGGTCATTGGTGACGGAGAAAGTTAAAATTCAAAAAGTAATGAAAATTGGCGATCATGACATGCATATCAACCTGGAACCATTTCCATTTGCAAATTGTTATCTTCGTAGCAACGTTTAGTGGACCATTCTGCCTCCAAAACATGGTATGTGCTGGGCTGTGATGAGTACAGTTCCTTTAGCTTCGCTGATAACTTAGTACAGTCAGTTTAGGAATCTAGGGGCAGATTTCTGTCTGCTGCCATATGTAACACTGTTGAAATTTTGCATGTAATGCCTTCAGGTTTCTGTTTGCTGATAATGTGGCAGTGAACGATTCTCAACTCGAGCCACTACCAAAGATGACAATATGTTCTTCACTTTGTGTTTGTAAAAACAGCTTGTTTGTATCAAAACGCTCCTCTGTTAAAACAGCATGGCTGTATCAACATACTGCAGCTCAAATCTCAAGTTTATTCTCCTTCACACTTTTTATATGCATAAGTTTTCGATGTTAGATAACATAGCCGGCATTTACACGATCACTAAACTGATATTTTCTTCATAAACCCTAGATGGATAAGCTGGTCCGAATGAGCTTGGGATTATAAACCTAACCTTCAACATCATTTCCACGTTTCTTTCTAGGCTTGAATGCATGTTTAGACAAAGAAGCAGGATCTTGGGTTGAAAAGAGAGTGCCTTAACTCCTACTGTGGACGTTATGCTTTTTAGAACTTCAGTGGACTTGATTTTTTTTTTTGCTCAAGCTCCATTGAACTTCAGGATCAGGCACTGCCTAGACAATGATTGTCAGGTTCGTTATGGGGTGCATATTTCAACACGTCGACAGCATAGTGCTGGAATATCAATTGTAATGCTTTCCATTTCCTTCGAAGAAATGACAGACCAAGCAACAATAATAGAAGAGAACAGCTACAATGCCCAATAGTGCATACTGTCCCTAACATAGACAGAAATTCAAAGCGTTTTCGGTGAATCAGACATCTTTAAACTACGATAGTGTAACATTTTTGGCACCGCCTGATGCAACCTGCATAACATCTTGTGAATCAATGATGATATATCAAATCGAAAAAAGTTAAATGTTTACTTCATTAGAATTTAATCCAATACATGGACTGATTTGTTGGATAAATATGACAAATACAGGTATGAGTTGTACTATGAAGTTAATGTAATCACTTGTATAAATTCCAAAACAGAAAAGGAGAATAAATCAGAACTTGAATAAGAAGAAGCCTTGCAATATTTCCTGCACCTGTTCGGTAGCTTTAACTTCCTGACAACTGCATTACAATGCTGTTACTTGGAGATCAGAGGCTCCCCCAACCACTTGGCACGAAAGCCAGTTCCTTTACAATCAGAGCAGCGCATTGATCCCTGAAAAAGAATCAAAGTTACAAAATGCATATAATGTTAACTTGTAGTTCTACTTTATCTTTAAGAATTATGTCCTCATGACACTTGAACATCCATAAATTTGCCAACATTTTAACGTACCTTTCCAGCACAAATAACACAAGTGGTATTTCTGGAAGGAACTTGGCAGAGCATGTTATCGCCAAGAATGAAGAACCCTGTACCCCTACACCACTGGCATTCAACATGCCCATTTGAATCGCAGGAAGTACACGAAACTGGCCTTGGTTGCTGTAACCATCACGAACATTTGATATGTAAAACTTGTCAGAAACAGAAATGATCGCATCAAACATTCTGTTGATCTTTAATCTATATCCCAGTAAACAATCCTTGCCCTTTTCTAAAACAGTTAAACATCATTAAATTCTACTCTTCTGGTTAGTAGCATAAAACCATATGGGACTATTCCAGATCATAAAACCCTAAAAATACCTCAATTTTTCAAGCCCTAAATCCAATCATAAGATCCCATTGAAGATATGCCATTTTCAAAGACACAAGGTTGTCGATTTTTTTTCATTTCTAACTCAATTTTCACCAACCCAAAACAATTAAATCAAACTTAATCTCTATCACCAGATTTCATGCAAAGCAAGTAAGATTAAATTTCCAAAATTGAGAAATCCCAATCTATAATTCATAAAAAGAAAGAAAGAAAACCCAATTCAAAAAAATGAGAACGATTTAAACTTTACCTGAGAGATCAACCAAGCTTGTTCCATTCTCTTAGCAATATCAGAAGAACTCTCATAAGAATCCACCATTGAAGCCCTAACAACTCCACAGACCCTCCTTGAGCTACTGTTGCTTGTACCATGAGGTACCTTTACAACTCCTCTTCTTATGCAGCTCATGTTAATATCCATGGATTTAGCTACTGCAATCATGGGCCTGCTACAAGAACACACAGAATTCATCGTTTAATTCTACAAGGAAAGAGGGAAAAACGAATGTAATATCTTGGGATTTTTTTTTTTTTTCTTTATCTGGTGGCGCAAACCAAACGGAATTCCTTTCTCCTCCTTTTTCCGTGCGTGTTAAAATAACGATCACTGGGGGAGATTCTGGGCCCGCTCCTTGTTTGGACCGCGAGAAAAATCGGACATCCTCCAGGAATTTGGATTAGGTGATGGCGGCTACTGTTTTTGCCACTTGGGTTGGAACTTAGGCTTCAAAATTGTAAACAGAACTTCTATTTTGTTTCGACTAAAAAGCCCAATTTCTTAAATGGAAACCATAGGTGGGTTGTGACATTTTAAATTCCAAAATGTTTGGTTTCATCTAAATTGTGGAATTAAACATAACAAAATATTATAATTACAAAAAATAAAATAAAAGCCACATAAAAATAAAATAAAATCCATGCATGTTTTTATAATAATTTACGTTGTATTTTTAAAAAATTCAATTCTTTCATATAACTCTTTTCCTTTTCAGATTGGTTCTTTTGTTGCCAGATTAATACCAAATCGCTTATGATTTGTGATTTATCAAGAAATAGTCATGTTAGAAGATTAAGTGTCAAAATAAAATTTATAAAGGAAATGAATGATAATTCCAAAATTATCATAAAATATTCACTTTAATATAAAAATTCAGAATTTTTATTTTTAATTGTTGATTCAAAATATTAGAGAGAAAATTATTGAATTCTAGCAATATAATATTTTTAGGTTGGCATCAATTATAACAAAAGAAAATATATTAATTTTAATGTTAAAATTTTTATTTAATTAGACGAGTTTCACCTAAGTATTATTTATTATTTTCCTTATCTGAGATAGTAGATTTGATATCAATTTTATTTTGAGTTGATTTTGAATTTTTTGACAAATTTCTATTTTTATTTTAGATTGTCTATGAGTTTATCAAGGTTTGCAAATATTTTTTAAATTTTTATAACCAAAATAGGTTTAAAATAATTTTTTTAAATATGAACCTAATTTTAATGACTCTTTAATTGTTAAAAAACAACTATAACTTAAATAACTAATAATGTAATGAAAAAAATATTTATATTGAGTTTTTTTTAATAGGATTATTTTGTTCGAGCTATCCTAAAAGATTAGAGCTAATAGAGCCCCTAATTGTCACTGGATATGATATTAAAACATAGATTTTTTTTTTATCTCTTATGGCTTTGAAGTAGTAAAAGTTTATGGAAAGAAAGAAAAAAAATACAAGCCCCCCTCTCTTAACGAAATCCTAAAACTTAATCTTTTATAAATCAATTATATGGTTATGGACATAGTATGTTTTCTTGTTTTTTCCTGAAAATTATTATTCATTGCTAGTCTTAATGATTATTTTTCCAAACATTAAGTTTATAATTTCTCTTGGTATAATATGAAAAAAAATATTCTTTTTATACTTTTGAATTTTTTTTTCTTCAAAAAAAAAAAGTAAAGATTTTGTCAAACCCATTTCTCATGTATCTTTTTATATTTGTTTTGAGGTGTCCATATATGCCACCAAGCTAATATTGTGTCCATGTTTTGTTAGCTAAATTCGTCATCTATGGTGAAAAAAAAAAAAACGAAATGTCTCCCTCCAAGCAAGAAAAGATTGGGGACTAAAATGAATTATTTTAGTCTCATTTTAACTTCTTTTTTTTAATTTGATGGTAAATAATATTTTTGAACTAGCGAGTTGAAACTAGATTTTGTATCTAAATGATCAAAGAAAAAAAAAAACATCATGTTAGTAAGTTTCCAAAGTTATTGAACATACCGAACCAACCATGATTGTAAATTTTGCTCATACCATACTATAAAAGGAAAATATTTAAAAAGAGAATCAACTATGATCCTTAAAAAGGAAAGATCAGTCCATACAAATGTACAAAATCTATGCTCAAACTATAACAAAATTAATAAATAAGATAACCACCTCCACACTTCTCCCCTAAGAAACTCTCTAAGTATATTCTGACTCCTTAATCAACAGCTCGCACAACGCATTAACCTCTCTCTCTCTCAAGAATTCACCTAATATTTATAGCAATCCAATTAGTCCATCTGCTACTTTGCCATCGAAAATTGAAAGGCATAATCACATCATGAACGCTAATACTTCTTCTTCTTCTTCTTCTTCACCTCTAACATCACCCACGACCTTTGTTCAGGCGGACATAAACACCTTCAGGGACCTTGTCCAAAAACTAACCGGTTTAGCCAGTGACGCACAAAGACTCCCGGTGACAAGAGCACTCTCCTCCTCGAAACCATCACGTAAACCCGTTGACTTAACTGGTCCTCGCCGGTCAACTTTCAAGCTCCAAGAGCGAAGACATGCCTTAAGAAAGCTTGAGATCAAACTTGGCTTGACCTCTCTTAGGAACTCATCACCATCACCAACCCGCCAAACACACGGACTGGAATCACCAGTGACTCCACTTTGTTCAGGATTTTTGTTCTTCCCGAGCCCAGGAACGGAGTCACCATCGTCGCTAGCAGTTTTAGAGGAGGAGAAGGCTATAGCTGAAAAGGGTTTTTACTTTCATCCTTCGCCTTTGAACACACCAAGAGGGAGCGAACCACCGGAGCTACTGACTCTGTTTCCATTGAGTTCAACGAGCCAAAGTAATCAAGATTAGGTGTTGAAGGAATGTTTAAGGAAACACTGAACGTATCTGCTGTATCCTGCATGAAGTTCTTGTTCTGGGTTTTAAAGAATGTTTAAAGCTTGGAATTTCAGGTTACTATTATCAAGCATAGAGAAAAATTTGCCATGTTTTAGGTTTCCTTTTCCAATCTTCTTCCCTATCTAGCAAATGTTCAGAGATGATGATGATGCCTGGGGAATTTCAATGGGACGAATCTGTTAATTAATCAAAACGCCGTTGGAGATATTAAAATCTCAAAGACACAAAGTCCTCAACCTTCTCCCTTTCTCACTCAATTTTCACCAACCCAAATCCCAATCTATAATTAAAAAGGAAAACCCAATTAAAAAAAAAATGAGACCCAGTTCAGAAAATGAGAAAGATTTGAACTTTATCTGAGAGAATAACGACGCTCGTTCCATTCTCTTAACAAGATCAGAAGAACTCACATAAGAATCCACCATTGAAGCTCTAGCAACTCCACAAACCTTCCTTGAACTACTGCTGCTTTCACTATTAGGTACAACTACAACTCCTCTTCTTAAGCAGCACATGTTATTATCCATGGATTTACTTGCTGCAATAACGGGCCCATCACAAGAACACACAGAATTCATCATTTAATTCTCCAGAGAGAAACGAATATGATTTTTTGGGTTTTTCTTTCTTTATCAGGTGGCGGAAACCAAACGGATTCCTTTTATCTTCCTTTTTTCTGTCAAGCTGTTTGATTCATAGCTTTTAAACTCGGTCGGAAGATGATCCGAGACAAATCTTGGATTACAAACTACGTGGATTAATCGGGTAAATTCAAATCAGCACAACGATTTTTTTAATTTTATATAAAAAATAACAACATTTAAAAAAATTAATAAAAAAAAGTTACAGATTTTGACCGACTTTCCTTGAGTTAATTGAGTTGTAGGTAATATTATGTCAATTCTCTTTATTTTTATTAAAAAATAGTTTAATTTAACTTTTATTTTACCATTTAACTTGTCAAGTTGGGTCAGATTTTAAAAAATTAATTATAATAATAATTAACCAGGGGTAATTTTAAAATTCTTTACAGTATTTTTTATGTAACTAGCTCTTTTCTATAAGTTATGCTTGAGTTATTTAACTAAATAAACTATGCCATCAATCCATGGTAACAAATTCAAGAAATCATCAGTTATGTCTACAAATCCAAAAAATCATAAACTATGTCTAACTTTTTATTTAAAACAATTACTAATGCAAAAAATTAATGGAAACAATCACCTTTTTAGAAAGGCATTTTTTTTTGTAAGGATTAATATTGATGCTTGTTTATAGTAAATGAATTTGTCAATTGATATTTGTTTTAATTTTTTTATGCAAGTTTCAAAAACTAAAATATAATTATTCTAAAATGTTGCATAGAGATATAGTCTCCTTATAAAAAAGGTATGTCAAAATAGTTTCATTTAGAAAAGTAAAAGGCTAGAAATATAAGTAGAGATGATACCTTTTACCCTTTAATTTATTTCTCTTTCTATAGTGATAATCAAGTTATCATTATGATTAATTTTATTTAATTTAGAAAATAATAATTATATTAATTTGGCTATTTAGAAAAGCGATTCCTTCCATTTAATTGTTTAATATAATTGATAATTTGTTGAATTTGTTGATATGGGATGATGACATAATATATTAATTAATGACTTAAGCAGTAATTAACTAGAATTTATAAGAGGTCAATGGTTACAGTTTTAGCACTATAAATTTTCTTATGATTCTAGGTCGCTTCTTGTTTGGACCGCGAGAAAAATTGGATTTTTATAGGAATCTGGACATGTCTTATCTGATGGCGGCTACTGAAATTTCCAATTGGGTTGGGAGCTTGTGCTTTAGAATTGAGTAAAATGCGTGCAAATTTTCATTTTGTTTTGAGTAAAAAGCTCGATTTTTCAAATGAAAATCAAAGGTTTGTATGGATATTTAAAATTTTAAAATCTTTGGTTTGATATAAATTGTGAATTTGAACATAAAAAATATCTTTTTATATTTTTGGTTATGTTTGTTAAATATAATCTATCCAAAATTAATAAGTAAAATTAATATCAAATCACCAAAAATTGACAATGATAAGTTTAGCTATTTTTTCATGTATTTTTTTTTCTAATCTACCCCATATCCCTAGAAAATATATTTAATATAAATGATAAGTAGATTTTTCAGATATGGATAGCTTGTTTATGAACTAATCGAGAAGAAAATCAGTTTCATCATGAAAAACCGAACATAAATACATGTTTTTACCATTCAAATATAAAACAATTAAACTTAAAATAAATAATAAAATTTCTTAAAAATAACTTGTTATATTTCTTATTTAATGTAAGAAGGTTTGAGCATTCTACTCTTAATGTATCATCTAGTTTACCAATTAATCTAATGATAGATTAGGTTAATAGTTAAGACATATTGTTTCCTTCTTAGCTACTAAGAATAGGAAGTGAGATTATTACAAATCCACTAGTCCTAACATATGTCTATAACTACTCAACACAAGAGGTGAAAGTAATTTTGATTGGCTATGTAAATATCAAATTAAAATTGATAAATTTATATGATTATAAATACCAAATATATATGATACATAAATCTTTTTATAGAAAAAAAATTGAATTGGGTGAAAGTAAAAAATTACAAATCCCTTTTTTTAAAAAAAAAACCCTAAAACTTGATCTTTTTAATTAGTTGGTGGTGGTTATGCTCTATTTAGTGAATTTTTTATTTTATTCATTATCTTATATTACCTAAGTATCATATTAACAAGTTCTCTAATTCACAATAATACTAAACCAAATATGATTGCATTTTTTGCTCATATAATACCATAGAAGGAAAAATATATTTTAAAAAATCAAATATAATCCTCAAAATAGAAAGATTACTCCATACAAGTTTACAAAATCCATGATCAAACTAGAACAAAATTAATAAATAAGATAACAACCTGTGCACCCCCAAAAGAATTCTCTAAATATAGTCATTGGCTCCTTAATCTACAATTCACACAACCCACTAACCTTTCCTTTCGATTCGATTGCATTTCTTGCTCATGCCATAGGATAAAAGGAAAAATATTTCAAAAAAAATCAATTATAATCCTTAAAATGGAAAAATCAGTCCATACAAATGTACAAAATCTATGCTCAAACTGGAACAAAATTAATAAATAAGATAACAACCTCTACACTTCTCCCCCACAAAAACTAACTCTCTAAATATAGTAATTGGTTCCTTAATCAACAATTCACACAACCCACTAACCTTTCTTTATCTCTCAAAGACTTCTCCCTTCTCTCTCAAGCTTACCAAAACTTGTATTTGACTCTCCTAGTCAGACCTGATCTCCCCTTATAAACAAAGCAATTACCATGAAAATCACCTCATCCCATTTAGTATCCTCTAGGCCTCTCTCTCCCTCTATAATATTTCTAGCGATCCAATTAGTCCCTCTGCTCCTTTGCCAATGAAAATTGAAAGGTATAATCACATCATGAACACTCATACTTCCTCTTCTTCTTCTTCACCTCTAACATCACCCACGACCTTTGTTCAGGCAGACACAAACACCTTCAGGGACCTTGCCCAAAAACTAACCGGTTTAGCCAGTGACGCACAAAGACTCCCGGTGACAAGAGCGCACTCCTCCTCGAAACCATCACGTAACCCCGTTGACTTTACTGCTCCTCGCCGGTCACCTTTCAAGCTCCAAGAGCGAAGACATACCTTAACAAAGCTTGAGATCGAACTTGGCTTGATCTCTCTTAGTAACTCATCATCATCATCATCAACCCGCCAAACACACCGACTGGATTCACCAGTGACTCCACTATGTTCAGAATTTTTGTTCTTCCCGAGTCCTGGAACTGAGTCACCATCGTCGCCACCAGTTTCAGAGGAGGAAAAGGCTATAGCTGAAAAGGGTTTTTACTTTCATCCTTCGCCGTTGAACACACCAAGAGGGAGCGAGCCACCTGAACTACTAGCTCTGTTTCCATTGATTTCATCGAGCCAAAGTAATCAAGATTAGGTGGTGAAAGAGTGGTTACAGTAGTGCTGAACGTACCTAGCATGAAGTTCTAGTTCTAGGAGAATGGTTACAGTAGTGCTGAACGTACCTTCTGTATCTAGCATGAAGTTCTAGTTCTAGGGTTTAAAGAATGTTTAAAGCTTGGGATTTCAGGTTAAATATTATCAAGCATGGAGAAAAATTGTCATGTTTTAGGTTTTCTGTTATTAAATTTTGTGTTTCCTTCCCTGTCTTGCAAATGTTTTTGCATTAACACAGATGGTGGTGTGGTGGTGGTGGCGTGCTTGTGGATTTCAATGGGATGAATATGTTAATTGATGGACCTAATTATTAATTATTAATTAATCTTTAATTAAAGTGGCTATGATTGATTATTTCTTCTTCTTCTTCGTTTTATATATTGTCTTGTGACATTAATTTTTATTTTGTTTTATTGGCTGGCATAGTTCATGTACAATAATTATTTTGATGTACAAATATATACTTCCAAGTTTAATTTGTTATTAAATATTACGGGCCAAAAAATATGTACAATATTACAATCTAATGTTGGTTGATTAGTTAATGCAATGTGACACATCCAACATAAGAATGATTATAAGAGAAAAATTCTATGTGTGTGTATATTGAGAATTTAATTTTTAATATATGCTAATTTGGTTAGAATAACCTATCACCGTAAATTAATGAAAGAATGAATTGGATTACCAAAAAACTTTTTAAATTCGCGCACCCGTGAATCAGCCATAAATTCTCAAAGAAATTCTAAAATGAAAAAATAAATATTTTTTTAATATTTTTAAATGGTTTTAATATACTAACATAAAAAATATATAAAAATATATTTTTTAATTAAAAAATATTTCACATTATAATATCAAACATATATCAATTTAAAGATCAAAACACAGTTCATAAGAAAATAATTTTTAAATTTTGATATAATATGAAATGCCACGTTTGAAATCTCCAAAACAAAACATTAGTCTTGCCCCATGAAGTGATAGATTCATGCAAATCAGCAATATTTTCCACTAGACTAGGTTATTAATTGTAAACTATATATATAAAAAACAAAGTTCAACAACTTCCTATTGGCAAAACCCTAATTAACATAAACAAAATTTGTATACACGTCACCATCCTGCACAAAATTATAAACATATTATATAGTCTTCGCAGGACCCCATCAAAACCCATATTTTTCAATGGTAAAGAAATAGTCTTTGATGTGACATTGTGGTCATTTTCTAGAGACTATATCCTTGTTAAATACGAACCATTGGATTGTAAATACCGATGGCTGTGATTTATTGTTGAGATCGAAATGGGAGATGGATAAGTACACGGCATAGACTGTCTTTCTTTTCTTCTTCTTGTAGTTGATTCACGAAGGGAGTTGTCTGCGGTGGCCCCAGCCACAGATTATTTGCCATTGATGCCGATGGAGAGAAAGCATTTGGTGTTGTATATGGTCTAACAAGGTGATCTTGCGTTCTTCAGGAAACTCAAGCTTTTGACTCGTGGGTCTTGCCATGTAGGTTGAGGATCATATTGCTTATTTAATTAGTGAGGCGGTTCATCTTATTTTTTAACTTGTTTTTTATTTTAAAAAAATATTAAATTAATTATTTTTATGTTTCTAATGGTGTTCATGCATTAATATTAAAAATAATTTTTTAATAAAAAAATACTATTTTAATTAAAAAAATATCTTATTTTTTAACTTGTTTTTTATTTTTTAAAAATATTAAATTAATTGTTTTTATGTTTCTAATGTGTTCATGCATTAATATTGAAAATAATTTTTTAATAAAAAATACTATTTTAATTAAAAAATTTATATATTGTAACGAATTGAGAAGATGAGAATCAGGGCTTTATATTTTAATTTTTGATAATAGAAAACACACCATATAGTATATTTACGTTATGATGATAAGAAGTTTCAAAGTTTTGACATCAAATTATTTAATTTGTTAATCATAATCCAATTATACATCAATTATATATACACACACATACCTACCTCAAGATCAAATCATCTTGAGAGCGATCAAAACATGGATGTTCGGATAATTACCATGTTATTGTTCAAAGCACGATAACGCTACTTTTTTTTTTTTTGTCAACACGCACAGTTTCTTCTTCCCCTTTGTTGAAACAAGATGGATCAGTAGTGATCTCTCGTTTTCATGACCCTTGTAGTTTCTTGTCAACCACTACAACGCCATGGCACCAAATTACATAACTTGGTGTGAACAAAAAGGGCTCCATCCTTTCCACTACTTTCCAGCTCAAAAAGAGCATGAAACGAGTCTTCATGCCCTCGTGATCATCCAATGTTGTCCCATGCATTTTTCAAAGACAACGCGGTTTGGAGATGTCCAAGTGAGTTTCACAAGACTACGACATCATGATCGTAGTACCCACGTTTTTGCCTTAGCCTAACACTGCTGTATATGGTTTACTTCTTCTGATGGAATTCTCTTTTGTTTTCTTCACTCTCACTCTTGTATGAATTAAGAATTAATTAATTAGGTATCAATGATATTGGCTAGGTTGAGTCCTCCTTTATTATGACTATTTTTCCCACACCCGACTTCTCTTTAGATTACATCAAAAGCAAGCCAATATTTGTAGAAATTAATTCATGAAAATTTTGTTTTATTTTTTTTGGGACGTCAAATATCTATCTGTTAATAAAACTAGTATTCATGAAAATTTTGTTTTATTTTTTTTTGGGACGTCAAATATCTATAAACATTAAAAAATAAACAGAAGTGCCCATTATATATATATAACAAAATTATATATACATTCATCTAAAATCTAAACTGTATAATACTACACATTATAAAAATAAAAATAAAAAACTTTGAAACTTCACATGAGCCATTGAATCATGATAATATAAGATCTAATGACTTGTGTATAATCTTGATGTTTTTTTATTTAGTATTATTCACCTAGGTAGACACTGTTTGTTTTTTGAGTATATTTTAAATAAAAAGTGTATTTTAAAGTTGTATTTAGCTTGGAAAAAATATCAAATTAATATTTTTTAAGATTTTCTGATAATTTTAATATGTTAATGTTACAAATAAAAAATTTATTTTGATATATTTTTAAGTGAAAAATACTTTTAAAAAACTTCTTACATCACAATCAAAAATATATTCTAAAGAGTTTTTAATTGGTAAAAAAAAACTATGTTTTTAATAAATCAAGATTATTATTAAAACTATTGAACATGAGAAAGGGGGAAGCAAAGTCATTCACTCATCTAAAATGCTCCTTTAAAAATTCTCGACTCAGTGAAAATCTGACCTCAATTTCTCACTTAGTCGAGATCGAACCCTGATTACTAAAAAGAATATTATAAAAAATTAAGTATTTAATTTGCCTCAATGGTCAATGGCTCACTATCATTTTTCCTTACAAATTAGGTCTCTTTCACAGCCGCAATGGTCAATCAGAACATTATAAATAAGACTGCATTCAATGCAAGAAATTTATGGCATTGCTTGACGGAGACATTTGTATGGATTGCATAGACTTATATATATATATATATATATATATATTAGAAATTAATGATTTGCTAGCAAACAAAGATTAATTCTGATGACTTGAGAAAATTACTTGCAGCACACAATCTGTTGCGGGTCTACTACCTTGTTGACGAGAATTTCAGGAGGTTTATGCGTGTCGTAGAGGGGCATCATTGTTCCTGTCACGGATTTGCCATGCCCTAACTGCTCAGTTTCGTCAAGCAATGGCTCCCCTCCTCTTGCTGCCTTCATTCATCTCCAAGAAGGAAGAACACATGCTAAATGCCCAATGGATTATTCATCCCAAATGAGCTTACTATTTAATCCCAATAATTTGATGTTTGGTGTTATTACAAGCATAGTTATATATAAAAATATCAACCCCAGTTTAAAATTTAGCTTGTAAAATAGATATATTAATCTACAAGTTGAAAGATCAAACCAGATTTAAAGTAAAATTAGGTTCAAATCAAGCTTTGCGTTGATAAGTTGTTAGATTGGCCTGTGAGTTATTAGATTGGCCTGCAGACCGGGTTTTATAACACTAATTTAAATTCTTGAATTATATGGTATAGTTATTGATTGATATTATTTTAAAAAAATTAACTAAAAATGAATATTTTGAAATAAATAACACTATTAGCTATACGTTGTTATCTTCAGGAATGGAATGGTGATTGATGGTTCTAGCTATTCATTTAATTATAAGATATATATATATTTCATTAAAGAATATACAATGTAATTTAAAAATGAAAATAAAAAAAACACAGTGAAGAGGAGGTTGCCCGGAATGGCAAGTGTACATGAAGGGCCAAGCCAGCATAAATCTGATCACTTGATCCACATTTTCTAAATTATTTCATGGGCTCTTGACGTGGGATCACTGCTTCATGATTTTGAAAGCTCTTACACTGCTTCGAACTATTACTCCCTGTTTATGAGCTGTAAAACACAACCAATTGAATAATTAAATGTAAAAAACTATATTCTGCAACAATAAAGTGATTGAGAAAAAAAGTAATTAAACCATCACTTTTTTTTATTCTCTTAGATAAAATTACGTTCTTCAGATTAAAAAAAATAATAATACTATATGATTGGTGTGCTTTTTAACCAGTATCATGATATAGGGTATTTTTCACGTAAAAATATATTAAAATAATTTTTAATTTTTTTTTTATTAATACATCAAAAATATTAAAAAATACTAAAAAAATATTAATTTGATATTTTTAAAAAATATTTCATATATATTAGAAATTATCAAAATTTCAAACAAAGCCTAAGAAACACAGATTGAAGCATTGAAAAACTCTATAATTTTCCTAGATGAGGTATATATTCTAAGATAATGAGTTGCCTCCCAGAATCATTTTTATATGGGCAAGGACTTTCTCCTCGAGTCTTATAAGGTCAATATATTCTTATAAGGACTTTCAATCAATTCTCATTGACTGCCTCACAAGGGAGAAACCACTATGATTATGATCCAACAACATCAAGGGCTAAGGTTTGAGTCTTTATATTCTTTGAAATTGTTACAGGAAAAGACACCCTTCTTTATATCATCTGCCTTTGAAATCTTGTTCAAGATGAAGTCGATTTGGAATTTTCTAACTCCCTCTTTACTTAATTTTACCAAAACAGAAAATCCTAAATTCCATTATAACTATTTATAAAGACTCGATTAATTTAGAATCCTAAATGCCATTAATTTAGAATCCAATAATTTCAAAATTTAAATTAAAAAAATATATAAAAATAGTGACCTAACTTTATCATTTTAAAGACTTAAATTAACTCATAATCGACCTCAGTAAAAATCGATCAAAAACCCTTTAATTATTTTTAAAAAATAAGTTAAAAGATGTTGTTCTGATCCCTTAAAAAAAATCTAAGTTAAATCTTATCCTAACTCTCGTGTCAAGCTTTAAAATTATACCATTACGTGGGAATTGGACCACCTAATTATTCATTTCTTCAATTATGCTCTATTTTTGTCCATCTACTTACATCTTGATTGACATATAAAAATTCGATTTTAGATGTTCGATTTTAGATGTTAATGGCTAATTGGAATAAGAGGATATATTTTTCTTCTATTTGTAAGACATTTTCTACTAGTGAATAAATCCATTTTTGTGAGGGAATATTTTTGAAAGCAGGATTTGTTACGATAATAATCAATCCTGGTATTCAAATTTTCTTTTTTTAATAGTTTTCTTCTTAACCAAATAAATAGAAAAAGGCTTATGGAGGGGAAGAAGAAAACAAAAAGCAAGTGTAAAAGACATGGACGAGTCCTCATCCTTCATCTAAATTCTAAAGTCCTTCATCTAAATTCTAAAGCCATTTAGATGATTATGGAAGTCCTCATCCTTCATCTAAATTCTAAAGCCATTTTTCAACAATTTAAATATAGATTATTAATGTAGTAATCTAAAGTTTTAATGACTAAAGGTATGTATTTTTAAATACTTAACTCAATTGATACATGAATTTTTTAGGGTTCAATTTCAAAAAACTAGCAAAAACAAATGAAAATAACAACAAAAATATTTTTTAGTTGATTAAGATAAATTTTACCGATATAATATTTTTTTCATTGTATCCATTGACAAACACATGAGAGAATTACATGGAATATAAATGAATTATATATATATATAGTGATAAGTTATTTTTATATGTAGAATTATCAAGGGATTAATTCTGTTAATAAAATTTAATTTATATATAGTAAGTGATCCTCATCTCCCTTTGTTTTTTTTTTTCTTTTTTTTTTCTATATCTACCTTTCTTTTTTTTTTCTTTTTTTTTTCTATATCTGCAACAAACAAACAACACACCTACCTTAATTTTATCATATATTTGGTCACTTCAATAATCGATTTGTCAGTATTCTTATTCTAATTTAAATTTTATTAAGGACTCTTTACCTTAAATAAAAAAAATTAACCATTTTTTATTTGAACTCAATTTTAATATGCTAATTTTTATTGTATATTTTATGGTATATGTATTTTATTTTGGTGTTTAATTGTCCTATAGTTTTTTCCCATAAAGATTTATTGTATGAATATACGATTTATACATGTTAAAGTTTGTTTGAGATTTTATAAAACTATATTTGTTTGTAAATTAATTAAATTTATTTTGAATTTATGACTTAAATGTTTTGTGATAAAATTAACAATGACTTATTTAACGGGGTTGTTTTATAGTTTATCAATTTTATTGTTGAGTTGAAAATTTCGATAAATGATAAGATTTTTTTTTATTACCTTTATTTTTTTATTTGTTGTTTTTTGTAAATATATTTAACTAACAACAGTTTTCTCTTGGACACAAACCAAACTCGATAAATTTTTTTATAGAAATGCTTGTGGAGAATAATAATCATAAAAAAAAAAAAGGTTTAATAGCTCAAGTATAATCAGCTTGTGGAGAATAATAATCATAAAAAAAGGTTTAATAGCTCAAGTATAGTTGAGCTTAGTACTTTGTGGTGTGTTGATTTTTAATTATTTTTTTTCTTATGTTATTTTTTTTAAATTTGATAGCTTTTTTCTCGAAGTAAATATAACATCCAGTTGAAGGAGAGATACAAGGACAATTCTTCGATCCATCTGGATCTTGAATCGGATTTATGGTTGGAGGTAGAATTGTCTGGTGAACCTGATAGAAATCAGGTACATGGCCTCTCTAATATTATGACCGAGGAATTATGAACGATCCATGTGTTCAATTGTTAGATGCTCGTAACCGGTTACGAGCACTCAAACTCTAGAATTTGAGATGATTTTAGATCAATAAGTTCAAACTCGAATGACTTATTTTACTACTAATTATGCATGACTCAATGATGAGATGATCGAACTCTGTCGATTAGTAATGAAAGCAAAATCACAGATGAGTGGTACATGTGCTTTTTTTATTGACCTCACAGTCCCAGCAATGACCCTCTTTGTCCTCCTTTTCCTCCTTCTCCTTCAGCTCCTCTATTATACATTAATTGTATTTGAACTTATAAATATTTAAATTTGTAATAAATATATAATTTTATATTAATTTAATTATTTTCTACATCTGTTTAATAGATTTTTATAAAAAAAACATTTTTAAAATATTATTGATTGTGTTACCGACAGACTAAGTCTGGTGATATATTTTAAAGAGTTAGAAAATAATTATTACTAATAACATTGCTATTATTTAATCACTGACGAAATTAGATGTAGTCTTTTTATCGATTATATGTCAAATTAATCAAGGAAAATATCGATGAACAAAAAAATCATTGATAAAATTATATATAGTTTTTTTTATACTGACTAGCTGGCTGAAGTAGGTAAACCATTTTTTTGATGTGTTTTTTTTATTAGTATATTTATTGGTAATTTTATCATTGATATGCCATAAATCACTAGCAATAGTCTTTTCGACCAAGTATTTTTATTTGTGAGCCCATCAGTAAAATTCATATTAACGGACTGAGAGTATAAATACTGACAGAATATTTTGTGGATAAATTTAAAAATTCTAGTGGTAGTTAAATTTCTTTTTTTTATAAAAAAAACTATCCAACTTTTTTTAATGCAATGATCTATTTAAAATCTCATCAATTAATGAGTTAATCTCAACAATTAAAAAATAATTGAATGATACCATCGTCGTTATGATAAAATATCCTTTTAGAGACACAAAATTTTTAGTTTTGTATTTTGTGAGTAAAAACATGTGAGATTATTTGGGTAGCTCCTGAGACTGGATGAAGATATTGCTACGTCTCTTTTCATTCTTTCTTTTTTATTTGATGGTAAATTATATTCTTAAATCAATTTATATGTTAATCCATATCAATTTTTTTTAATGGATTTAATGATACATTTAAATTCACATCAATCTAATATATCCATAAAAATATTGATTTGAAAATTCAAATTTAAAAAATCAAAAAGAAAAATACACGTTTTTAATTAATAGACTAACCCTTTCGAATTAAATCGGTGCATATTACACTAGTAGAGAAGTGATTATCCCTTTCCTCTTCTTTTTTTTATGGACTAATATTAATAAATTATTTGAATTAAATTTAATTGATAAATTTTAATGAAATTTTATATTTAAAATAAATTTGAATATCAAAAATTAAATAATAAATAGATTCGTACAGGGACAATCATGATTACGTTGTTGTCGTCGTCGTCTTAATAATCCTCGTGCCAAAACTAGCCTCGCATGTTTCTCTCTACTCGTTGGTTAAGAATATGTCCAATTGATTAGACACACGTGTTTAGATATTCGGTGCGTGCTTCATGGGCTACGCTCTTATAGCACGACATGACCCAAGAGAATCATGGGCTTTTCCCCACGTGTAGGATCTCTAGATACAGAGTTCCTAGTTATGGGCCCAATGGCAATTGCATTTTGAATTAAGCTTTACTTTCTCCCTTTTAGCAATAAAATATGAGACAGAAGTTTTCTGAAAGGATACGAAGATTCAAGTACATGTCTCGTTGCTTGAAATGCCACTGGGCATTGCCATTCTCGCCGCACCCACTGCCATGTTTGTCACGTCCGGCGGCTGAAGACAAGGAGTATGGGGTCAATTTATGGGTTAACTAGTAGTAAATCTTTTCACCAAAATAATTTTATTTTGTTTTTAAAAAACAAAAATTCTTAGGTTAAATTTAATTAGGCTAACCTAAATTTAACTGAATTTAACTAAGTTAATATTAAAATCAGTTAAAATTAAAGTTTGTCTCAATCAAATTTAATTAGATCAACCAAATTACATATCAATCCACCAAATTGAATGGATTTGACTAAGTTAATATTAAAATTAGTTAAAATTTAAATTTAAATTGAGTTAAGTTTTAGATCATAAGTTTACTTAATCAACTTGTAAAATTGAACTAGATTTAATAATTATAAACATGAATTTACTTAATAAACTTGCAAAATTAAATTAGATTTAATAACTATAATCACATCAGAGAATATGATCCATTGGATACATGATCTCAACAACCCTCCATCCCAATGGATTATGATGGATTCGTGCTAGGTACAATCATGATTACGTTGTTTCTCGTTGTCATCGTCGTCTTGTTGCAGTCATTCAAGCCAATCTTTACCCATATATATGTGTGTGTTCGCGAGTGATGGAACTCGTTGCCACGAACAAGCAGCATGCAGTCAAGATAAATGCAGCTGTGCACTTGCAAATCTTTGCAAGAACAGTCCAAATGGATCAATTTCAACTAAAAATCTTTGCAAGAACAGTCCAAATGGATCGATGTCCTGATCAATTTGAGCTAGGACTAACACATCTCACATCACCAATACTCAAAAACGTGAAAAATATTTGAAGAGCACTCCATATTGGACCTTCCACTAGGAGTAAAAAACACAAGAGTGCACCGTTAATGGAGAACCCAGAGCCGAAAGCAGGTGACCAAGTGGACGGTGAGCCTCCCACTCACGGGCAGGCTAGCTAGACACATGCACCACATGGGCCCTAACATGAGAAAGTCATCGCCTTTCCTCTGTCGAGTATAGTATTTCTGCATAAAATTCACGTGGTGAGCTCCAGATTTGAACAATCGCTGCGGCGAGGCAGCTCTTGTCGTACTTTTGGACGGAGACGTCGGGAGAAAAAAAACAACACAAAGATGCGTTCACAGCCCCCAATTTCTCAGCCTTGAATAGTAAAATACGATTAAGCCAATGAACTCTATAAATTAATTTAATGATTACTCGTGTTTGTGGATTCTTCTGCTGTAATCGTTTAGCAGTTGTTTTCTAAAAGATTCTATTTATTTCTAGAAAATAACTTACTAAACTAAGCTTTCAAAAATAATTAGAAAAAATATAATCTCTAAGGAAATAAATTAGGGTGAATTTAGAAGCTTATTTAAAAAATTTAACCCAACATATAAAGACTTGCCTTTTCTCTGTAAAGACTTGAATTTCATTTATTTTATTTGAAAGAATTATCTTGTTTTAACTAAATATATATATATTTTTTAAAAATCATAATTAAAAAAATATATTTTAAAATAATAACCATAAAAATATTATAATATCATACATTTATTGACTACTAAAATCTAATAAAATTTAATATGAACAATTTTAAAATGACCAACAATGAAAATATTAAATTGTAAACCTCGCTTGTTATCATCATTCATCCATGACAAGCAATGGTTTGTCATTTTATTGTTAACATTTGAATGATAAATAAAATGAAAAACTTTATTTAAAAATTACTAGATAAATTTAATCTTTCAATTAATTTAGAACCCTCATTTAACAGCTTATCACTTAAATTCAGTTACCCAGATTAACAATACATTACATGGAGGTACATATGATTTTCTTCTGTTTTTACATCACTCCATAATATTCATTTTTATTTTGTTTTTAGATAATAAGAGTATTATTGGATTAATTTACGTAGTAAAAATAGAAAATAGAATAATCATAGTAAAGCTAGATATGATTTCCAGTTCTATTTTTACAAATCATTCTACATGATTTAATTTTCCTTTTTTTTTAAATAATAAGAGTATTATTGGATCAATTTATATTTTATAGTAAAAATAGAAAATAAAACAAAAAAAAAAAAAAAAAAACCCACCATAGTAAAACTAGATATATTTTCAATTGTATTGTTGCATATCACCCTATATGATTCAGTTTATATATCTATCTATCTATCTATATATATATATATATATATATATATATATATATATATATTATTGAATGAAGTGTTTCTTGAATAATCTTTAAAGATTCGTTCTCTATATTAAAACAATGCCTTTTAAAAATACTGACTTGTAAATATTTCTAGAGTATCACTAATTTATTTCTTGACCAAAATTTTTAAAAATATAGAAGAAATAATATTTATATCTTATAAAATTTTTCAACATTATCATTAACTTCAATAAATTTAAAAATTCTTGACCCAAGCTTATATTTAGTTTGAATTTTAAATTAAATTATATTTAAAATATATCGACATAACTTTATTAGTTTGACAAATTTAAGAAAAAAAAACTATATGAACTAATAAAAAAGTATTTAATAGAATAGTAGTAATAGTATTTCCAATAAAAACTAAAATTTAATATTCCATTTACTTAAACACATGAATCATCAATGAATTTATACATTAAACTCAACTCATGACAAATCAAAATTCAAGCCAAGCCAAGTCTAAGCCTAATTCACATAGTTGTAAAATTCGGATAAATTTAATGAGGTGACCGAAACTAGAATTGATTTCAATTAAAAAATAAAAAAAAAATAAAAAAGATTTGGTTGATGAATAAATATTTGAGGTTGATGTACTGATTTTGTAAATTCTAAGTTAAAAAATTGAAAATCAACTTTAAATTTTTTTATATTATTTTTTATTAAAATAATATTATTTTAATATATATTTTTTAAAATTTTTGAAGGCCAACTTAAGACCTATGTCTCTCCAAACTTGTTACACGAGCTTTGACAAGAAAAACCCAGAATTAGGTTTTACAATCCAACGAAGACGTGGTCCTCCTCTTCTCACTTTCACTATTTGTCTCGTTCTTTCCAAAGATCATCATCCTACTTCAGTATAAGAAAAATTCTCCGAATCTTCTCCTTTTCTCGCTCCATAATATCTATCCGTGGCCACAAAACCATCCCCTATATTTCCTCCCTCTCTCTCTCGGCCACTACATCAAACACTTAATAATCACTTCTCTCTCTAATATTTTCTCTTAAGGCACTGATCTTTCTTGCCGTCTATATAAAACCCATTTGTTTTCACATGTTAAAGACCACCATGGACTGCTTAATTATACTCTAATCACTCAAGCCCTCAACTTTTTCTGTCTCACAATGCATAACCCTTCAGCAGTAGCCACCAACCAAGAACCAGGCCTTGCCTTTGATTTTGTATCTCAATTGGGTGGCTTTGCTTTTAATAAAGCAGTTCAAAGCATAAATTCAAATGGGTTCTGTTTATCTAAGTCAAACTTTCTGTTTTTTGACAGCCCAACTGGTCATAAAACGAGAAAGTTTAGTGCTTCATTGAGTTTGAGTAGTAGAAGTGGTTTTAAAAGTGTTTGGAGTGAGTTTAACAGGGCTATTAGGTTTCACTGTGAGAGAATCCCAATCGGGTTTGCTTCAGTTCAGGTTGGTTCAGGAGATAAGAATGGTAATAATAACATTAGTAGTGATAATGGTAATGGTATCAATGGATTAAGAGATGATGGATGTAGTGTTTTGGTGGATGATGGTGTGCCTTTGAATAGTGTAGAAGGTGTGAGTCCTAAAAGGGTTCTCATTTTAATGAGTGATACTGGTGGTGGTCACAGAGCTTCTGCTGAGGCTATTAAGGCTGCCTTTAATGAAGAATTTGGTGATGATTATCAGGTCAGTTTTTTTTTAATGGTATATAAATTTGCTTTAATTGGTCAGTGAATAATTGGGTGCTTTGGCTAGTTTGTGTTTAGATATGTTTTTGTTGATCATGTTCTGAGTGTTAAGAGTGCATGTCGCAGGTGTTTGTTACTGATTTATGGTCAGAACATACTCCTTGGCCGTTTAATCAATTGCCCAAAAGCTATAATTTCTTGGTGAAACATGGAGCATTGTGGAAAATGACATATTATGGAAGCGCACCACGTGTGATTCATCAATCTAATTTTGCTGCAACATCAACATTTATAGCTCGGTGAGACTTTCTATCTTCTTTGGACATATATCTGTGAGTTATCTTTCCAATAGCAACACCAGCTTTTGTATAATTCCCATCAACTTGAATGACCAGTTTTGTTTGTATTTCTGGGCCTAATTCTTCAACATTTTCACAGATGTCGAACTTAAATTGATTGTTCAGGATGGTTTTATGGTAGTATCCGTGTGTCATCCTGTTCTTATCTGATACTTAATCTCTGTGTTGTTGCAGAGAAGTTGCAAAAGGATTGATGAAATACCAGCCTGACATTATTATCAGTGTACATCCACTGATGCAACATGTTCCTCTTCGTGTATTGAGGGCAAAGGGTCTTCTGCAGAAGATAATTTTTACCACTGTAGTCACCGATCTAAGCACTTGTCATCCTACATGGTTGATTCTGTGTACGCTTTTTTTTTTGGTTAGTGATACCTCTATTATTGAATTTTGACATCTTATATCTGTATGTTTAGGTTCCATAAGCTTGTGACAAGATGTTATTGCCCGTCAACAGATGTATCAAAGAGAGCAATGAAAGCTGGGCTTAAGCCTTCACAGATTAAGGTTTATGGCCTTCCAGTTAGGCCTTCCTTTGTTAAGCCTGTTAGACCAAAGGTTGGTTATTGTTCTAGCTGATTACTAAACCTCGGCACCTATTTCTCGTTTTCTCTTTGCATCCTGATGCATTAACATTGCGCCAGTATTTTAATAGTATTATTCTCTGGATGGAGGATAAGAATATTGGCTATTAAATTTATTTGATATTATTGTCTATGCAAACTTGAAGTTGGAGTACGAAGTCATTGCAAGCAGTTCCTAGGAAAGACAAATGTGACTTGATAAACTTGACCGTAGACATGAAAAATAGTCATTTATTTAACTCTACCTTATTTCATTTGCATTCATTAGGGTGAATTAAGAAGACAACTAGGCATGGACGAGGATCTTCCAGCTGTTTTATTGATGGGAGGAGGGGAAGGGATGGGCCCAATTGAGGCAACTGCACGAGCACTTGGGGATTCATTATATGATGAGAATCTTGAAGAGCCAATAGGTCAAGTGCTTGTGATATGTGGTCGCAACAAAAAACTCACTAACAGATTACTTTCGATTGATTGGAAGGTTCCAGTCCAGGTATCAACTTATGATTCTTACATCCCAATCAGAGTCTCATGACTTTGCCAGTTGAACTCTATATTATGTGTTATACAGTCAGGCAGTTCTTGCTGGACAATAGTCTTTTCCTGCTTCTCATGACAATGTTTTGCATCCCCTTCAAATAATCCACATCTGTCTTGTCATTGATATAGTCCCTTGAAAATGCTGCAGCAGTCATTGAGGCTCACTATAGTGTAGGGTTTTTACATCTCTATCACATTCACAAGGCATAAAGCATACTTGTGCATTCATAGCCAGCCACAAGGCATGCATAGTACTGAATAAGATGCTTCATCATGTAGGTGAAGGGTTTTGTCACTAAAATGGAGGAATGCATGGGTGCCTGTGACTGCATTATCACAAAGGTTAGTTTTCCATGACTGTTCTGTTTACTTTTCTACTGCTTCATTATCATCACCCATCTTTTGATAACTATGTTTCTGCAGGCTGGACCAGGGACCATTGCAGAAGCAATGATTCGAGGTCTACCCATAATTTTGAATGATTACATTGCTGGACAAGTAAGTTGGCTAGCTTTTTTCTGGAGTTCAGCATATTATATGTAGTAATCATGCTTGAGTTTTGATTGGTTTCTGCTGTGCTGCTCTAGCGTGTGGAAATCTTCCATTAGCAAACATGCAATGCTGAAAGACCTTAAAATAGCTATATCTGACAATTGTACGTTAAGGCTTGTACTCTGGCAAGACTTATGTTGAACTCTTTAGAAAATATCTTTGATAAATAACGAGTGGCAGTGCAATGTCAATCCTTCCTGAATTCAGGAAATTGTGCGTTGTAGAAATCAAGTATATAGAAGCCTGTTCTGGAAAGGACTTGAGCCAATGTAAAGTCATAAGAATTATCCCACAGGTCGTTCATTGCATTTATTTACCTCAATCATGCTAAATTTCTAAGAAATCGCTCAAGTCAACCTTTTCTATTTTAGCTTAAGCATTGGAGTAATTGGTATCAGACAAGGTCGAATTACCATTTAAAACAGTCCCTTTTCCTGTATTTGTAAGGATTCTGCATAAACATGTTTCCATAATGTGGATGGAATGCGAGATAATTGGTATCCTGAAGAAATTCTTGTTGAAGCAGGTTTTTGCAAGTCCCCTACGGGACATGCTTTTTCTCACACCTGACCTTTAATAATGCAGGAAGTAGGTAACGTGCCTTATGTGGTAGAGAATGGATGCGGGAAATTTTCAAAATCACCAAAAGAGATTGCAAAAATAGTTGCTGAATGGTTTGGTCCAAAGGCAGATGAACTCAGTGCCATGTCACAAAATGCACTGAAGCTGGCCAGACCTGATGCTGTATTCAAGATTGTCCATGATCTCCACGAGCTGGTTAGACACAGAAATTTTGTACCCCAGTTTTCCTGTGCAACCTGACATTTTCACCACCTATCAATTTTGATGAGTCCAGTGTGGCGTATAGTGGGTTAGCCTAGGGCCTGTTGAACCCCAACTGAACCCAAAAATGAAACATAGGTGTACCTTTTCTACTTCATATTATTCGATTGCTTTGTATTGATTTCATAAAGAAAGAGTAAAATAGCCTCGAATTCCCGTTCTCTTCATTTCCCACCTTAATCCCATTTCTTCCATACACTGTTTCCATTTCATTTCGTTAAGACGCAGTGTTAATCATCCCGAAATATTTTCCTGAATATGGTCAAGTCCTGCGAGACACTGACAATTAATGGTTGTTATTATTCATCTTCATCTTTGTTGTCACTGGATATTAACTTACCGAATCCAGATATCCCTGTGCTAACGTTAACCATTCATAGGTATTACACTTAACTCACAGGTTGACTCAGTAATCTGTAAATTCAGATTCTATTTCGAGTTGTGTTTTGGCATTGATTTGATCAAATCTGAGAGACTTAATGGATTAACTCATTACCAGGTTATTCTAACCAAATTCTAGTGGGAGATAATTCAAGGATGATATTTCAAGGATTTTTGAATATTTTTAATCTAAAACAATATTATTTTAATTTTTTAAAATTTTAGGTTATTCTAACCAAATTCTAGTGGGAGTTAATTCAAGGATTTTTGAATTTTTTTTTTTTTATCTAAAACAGTATTATTTTAATTTTTTTTTAAAATTTTTATTCAAAATAACACCCATTATAAAAAGAATTATTGAAAC
Organism: Populus euphratica; assembly: GCF_000495115.2. Lineage (NCBI taxonomy): Eukaryota > Viridiplantae > Streptophyta > Magnoliopsida > Malpighiales > Salicaceae > Populus > Populus euphratica. Next base: position 1,232,086 of record NW_011499887.1, read on the forward strand.
AATATTATTTTAAAATCTACTCAGCTACCTAGTGGTCATCAGACTGTTTGTTCAAGTTTATGGTTTTATTTTTTGAGTAGGTTCTATTTTATTTTTGTGGTATCAAAATGCTTTGTAAAATTTACTTTACTTCAAATTATTATTTTTTAGTGTTTTTGAATAATTTTAATATGATTAAAAAATATATTATTTTAATATATTTTTAAGTGAAAATATTTTAAAAAATAACCACCCCTATTATATCAAACAAACTCTGTATAAAATAATACTTTTTATTTAAAAAAAAGAAAGAAACAACAGCTTAAACAAACAAAATCTTAAACCCTTACCACCTCAATCCCGTTATCAAATCTTACAACTATGCAACCATTCTTGAAAAGAAAAAAATAACTAAATGCTTTAGAGGGGTTAAAATAGTTTCTGTTAAGGTGATAATAATTATTTTTAAAATATTTTTATTTATAAATATATAAAAATATTATTTTTTATTATTTTTAAATAATTTTAACATTAACATATAAAAAAAATTCAAAAAATTCAAAAAAAATTATTTTCAAACAATTCTTGTAAAAAAATCATAAAAAACAATTTCTACCGACAGCCCCTGAGATTACCAAACACATAATCCACAAAGCCATGCATTTAGCCAAAAAAAGAAGAACAAAGAAGGTGTTGCCATGTCATCTGGAACACGTGATGCGCTCCGAACGTACCTGGCAGCATCTGATGGATCCCCTTAGATTTTCTTTCCTAAGTAACCTGATGAGCAGCCAAGTCATCTCAAGAACTGGACGAGTATGTGTCGAAAAATCAACACATGACAAGTCCTTGACAAGTAGCTGACGCTATGAAACTGAAAACTTCAATTTAAGATTACTTTATTATTTTAATTTCTTTCCTCCAAAAGAAACCGCAAGCAAGAGTCAAACTTGGGACGTTGGCATTCATGACGCCTGTGACTAAGATAGCCAAATTTAATACAAAAAACCTGAAAAAAATATCAGCTTTATAGCAAATTTATGATAGCACAGTTCAAGTTTGGGATTTTTTTTTCATTTTCTTAGGATTTGGTGGTGCTTTGGATAATGGGTTGGAAGTACAAAGCTGGTTTAGGATTGATTAGCACTGTTGTAATAATATGGGTCACTTCTGCAGAAGTCACTCAGGTAAGACTCTGTTTCATATATTCTCCGTGTTTCTTTCTTTCTTTCTTTCTTTCTGTTTAATTTTGGTTATTTGTTTTCTGTTTGGTTGCCAAGAAGAGTTAGGAAAAAGAAAGGACAGCTAAACTTGTGTATCCTTGTTAATGAAATGGAAGAAAACTCTACTTCTTGAAGTTTCAGATTCTTGGTTGTTGGTTTCGTTAATTCACCACTGTTTGACTGATAAGATTCCAGCTTACAACATCATGATTCCATCTTACCATGGAACTTGAATTGAAAAATTCATGAATTTCCATATGTTGCTTCCTCTCTAATTTTTATTAGATTGATAAAATTAGAAATTTGTAAAATTCACTTGCTCCCTTGTGCTTTGGTAGTTAATCAGGATTCTGAGGAATTCAGTAAGGTCAGCTGCTTTGCTTAATGTTGTTTTGGTCATAAAGTGTTGATAAACTTGCCTCAACCAAGGTAGAAATCTATAGAACTCACAGTTGTTTACAGCTATTTGGGTGCCGAAGATTGGAAAAATTTAGGACATCTGAGCATAGAAATCTATAGAACTCACAGTTGTTTATTTGGGTGCCAAAGATTGGAAAAATTAAGGACATCTGAGTATCTTCTTTTCCCATTTTCTTACTGTTTCTCACCATGCAAAAACATTTCTTGAACCATCATACTTTCTGCAGTTACCATGGAAGTTTTGAATGATTTTTTCCCCGTGTTGGATGCTTTTGGCATATCTTCCTTATTTCCAAATTCATTGATGGTATACATGTTTGGTGTTTGTCATGTTATTGATGATCACCGTCCTCACGTTCATATAAATAACTTGAGAACTCACACTTCTCGTTTTCTGCAGCGAATCTTTGAAATGTATAAACAACCATTTGCAATCACGTATCTGGGGGTATCTCTTATGGTGGTCTATCTACCTTTAGCACTTGTAAGAGACTGGTTCTTTAGCTTGTTCCATTCTGGTTTGTCTATGAACATTTACAGTGGCAACCCTGTCATTGGCTCTACCATTGGACTCAATATCCCGCCGCTTAGGGTCACTGATATGAACGATGACCTGGAAAGTGACCTAAGAGGTTGCCTAATCACCGACAAGGATATTGGTGAAGAGGGAGAGGGGTGGCCTTTCAACGTGAAGGACGAAGAAGATGAACCCAACTTGCTTCAGCAGAATTCTGAACTTTGTTCATGGGAAATTTGCAAGTGCAGTTTATATCTTGCTCCAATATGGTTTATTACAGAGGTAACATGATTTGTGCTACTATCATCTATCCCATAAGAGTCTTCTTTCCCCGGAGGAGCTTGTTTTGGTTTACGTGGTTTTTCACGAAACTTCAAAAATAAAGGTCCCCTCTTAACTAGCTTGTCCAACTAATTTAGTTGCTTTGGCGATGCAGTATTTGTCAAATTCAGCACTTGCGAATACAAGTGTCGCAAGTACAACAGTCTTGACCTCTACTTCAGGGCTTTTCACCCTTCTATTTGGAGCTGTTCTTGGACAAGAGACTATAAATTTTGCTAAGGTTGTGGCAGTTTTTATCACCATGGCTGGTGTTGCTATGACCACAGTCGGAAAAACTTGGGCACGGGATGAAGCGTCGAGCTTTTCTGAGTGAGTCAAATGCAACCTGCTTAGCAGCGGAAAGTTTTTTTTTTCAAGGCTTCATACTCTCTCTCTTTCCAACTTCAATATTAATACATTGACTCCCCTGGACTCTATATAGAATTAATATTTTATGCAATATATCATGTTGTTTTCAACCATGGATCTGAGATACCTTAAATGATCTAGTTTGCATTAAGGGCTAGAGTAAAGAGTTGATGCACTCTAGGGAGGAATCTATCTGAACTGTTTGAAGTAATACTCGTTTCCTGTATAAATTCGCAAAAAAGCATTGGTTAGTCCTACACACCATTCTGATTGTCCCATCAGAAGGCTTGCTCTGTTGAATCAAAGGGATCTTTTTGTTTTGTTAATCATCCGCATAAAATATAATCCATGGATCACATCATCTGCTCTAATCTATGATTGTCTTTCTTTTCCAGTTTTCTAATACGGTGTTTTGTTCATATTGTTTCCAAGGACAAGAAGGCACCCCATCATAGGGGACATTTTTGGTCTTTTCTCAGCAATATCATACAGCTTGTTTACTGGTAAAATTGGGTGATGAACAAATTTGAAAACTGCACAAATCTTAACTTTGACTCGATTGTTTCTGAAATGTCCTGTTCGATTGTGGACTTTGGTCTCAAATGCAGTACTACTCAAGAAATGTGCTGGATCAGATGGGAATAAGGTTGATGTGCAGAAGTGCTTTGGATACATCGGTCTCTTCACGCTTCTCGGCCTTTGGTGGCTTTGTAAGCAGTTCAATAATTTTTGTATCATTGGCAATTAGCTGTTGTAAATTTTTTTAAGAAGAGAAATACTTGAACGAGTAAGTGGCTATAAAAGTTAATTACTGATTACATAGCAATGTTGTTCCATGCAGTGTGGCCACTAAATGCTGCAGGGATCGAACCAGCATTCAACTTTCCGCATTCATGGTCTGTTGGCGAAATCGTGCTGTTAAATAGCTTTGTGGGAAGTGTTCTATCTGACTACTTTTGGTACATTGCTAAGTATTTGTTTCTCTGTTTTGGACTCAAAATTTCCTACCTGTCTTTTCTGCGAGCAACACTTTGCTTTGATTCCTATAAAAAACTAATAAACACTGCAGAAGAGAGAAGACATATAGCACAGTTTCTAAATGCCTAGGTTATGTTGCTGCAGGGCCCTCTCAGTGGTTTGGACAACACCATTGGTTGCGACGCTAGGCATGTCCTTGACAATACCCCTCGCCATGCTAGCTGACATGGTTATACATGGTCGTCACTACTCCGCAATCTACATGTTCGGATGCATTCAGGTACATACGCTTCCTTTCATTGATTCTGGGAGTTCATTTCATACAAGCCCTTCATCAGAATACAGTGAGACGTTCTACTCTAATTCTGTAGCCTTCATTTCTTCCTCAAATCAGCCAGTTTCAGACTCAAAAAAACACTGTACTGCAGTGACGATAAGAGCACACGCTTCTATTAATTAGCTTTGTTGAACACAGGTTTTCGCAGGTTTTATTATAGCCAACATTTCGGATAAATTTTCAGTGAAGAGGGAGTTATTATAGCAGAGGCTTGTAAACAACGGGAATATAAACACCATCTGGGAAGAAACAAGCTCTCCCCCTCCTGTTGTACTGTGAACAAAACAAGTAGCTACTGCTTGTTCTATGTAACATCTACTATATTAATTTGTCAAATGTTTTCACCGGCACAGCAATCTTTAAGCACCGGAAATTGAGTTTCTCATCTACTATATTCTAATGTTTGTTTCTAACACAAGCTCAGAAATCAAACTTGTTCTGCTGCAGACTTTGTCACATAATGTTATGTTCCTTGTCTTTTCCATGCCCTAGCTGAAGTAGCTAAATCTACCAGGATCATGCTGGGCTGAGCTATTTCCAGCATGCTAGCTGAACATAGAAAACCAGTGTCATATGCCCGGGCTTGCCGGGTTACTGCCTAGAGGTTTTGTAGCTTGAGTTGATCCATGAATTCAGGTCATGACTCGGGTTGAGTTGATCCCGAGCCTCGTAACTATGTAAAAAACCTAATCCGTTCACGTGAGATGTCTCGTTTTTTCATCATTTGAATGCAATGCATTAATTAATCAAGATATTCGTTAATCAAATTATTTTAAGCTATATATATGGAGAGTGCACAGTCTTTGTTAGGGTTTTGGAAAGGTTATCTATTAGTACAAAGCCTCTTCAAGCTTGTGACCGGGCCTGAAGACTCCAGCTACGAATTCTAGTTTTCAAACGATTTCAATGTTAAATTCATTAAATGACCTTTTTATTTGCCATTGTTTTGATATTCTCAACGGTTTTAACTGTTTTGCTAGATATTATTGTCCTGTTTAAAAATATAATTATAGTTATTTTTTATATTGAGATTATTTATTTTTGAACGTTTTAAAAATATAATTATAGTTATTTTTTACAATATTTTTTATATTGAGATGTATTTATTTCTAAACCCTCTTCATAATTAATTATGGAGATTTACTAGGGAAAAAAATTAAAAATTAAAAAAATAAAAGTTCATTTTTTTTCTTATGTTTGAAAAATATTTTTAAAGAATTTAAATTTTAAATTTTTATATTATTTTTAATGTGATGATATAAAAAATTTAAAAATAAAAAATATATATTATTTTAATATATTATTAAATAAAAAATATTTTAAAAAAAGAACTATTAAATTCAATCTGCTACATTTATCTCGGAAAATCATATCTCATAGAGAGTTAGGTGTGCCCATCAATAATATAAATACTATACTGTTGCTTTAATTTTATTTACTTCAATAGCAAGTTAGGTGTGCCCATCAATAATATAAATGCTATACTGTTGCTTTAATTTTATTTCTTCAATAGCAAATAATATTTGCTATTTTTGTGGGCTGGTTTAAGAATATTCTCTGTAGGCGAACCAAACAAAAAATAGTAAATAAAAATTGAAACTTTTTAAAAATTATAGTGGTATTATTGAAAAGGTTTAAATGCTTGAAACATAAATAGAATATCAATGAAACTATAAGGACATATATATAGTTTTCCATTGCTATCTTACGAGACTCCATTCCTCAATAGACATCCACTTCTGTTCTTGTCTTCCTCTTCTTTGTGAGATCCGGATTATCAATCAAGATCACACAAAAATCAGTGAAACCTGACTGAATTTGCAAAGCCAATCTTATGGACAAGGGGAAAGCTGTGATGGGGTCAGGGAGAAGATGGGCCGTTGACTTCACTGACAATTCAACACTCCCTTCTTCTCGTGATATCCCTGATCCTCCTGGCTTCTCTCGCGCCTCTCAAGATCAGGTTCGGTTCTCATAATCCCTCTCTCTCCATTGATTTGATTTGATTTTATTAGTGGTTAGTTTTTGTGGGTTTTTGATGGTGATGTGTTTTACAGGAGGATTCGGCTGTTACCAAGCAAAAAAAGGATGCTGAAGCTAATTGGAAAGCTCAGGTTTTTTTTTGTTCAAATTTTTATCTTTTTTTTAAGAAAAATTTTGGGTTTTTGCTATTGATTTATTGGCTTGTAGGAATTAATTGATATGCATAGAGGAAGTGAAAATCTTGTCCTCTGTTAATTAATGCTCTATTTAGTAGATTTAGAAACATGTAGGGATTGAATGTAAAAGTTGATATTCTATTCATGGGTAGTGGTGGATAAAAGGTAAAAAGAAAAAAGGGTTACTTTCAGAATTCTTTTTTGGGTTGCTGATTTTGACTTTGTTAATAGTTGTGTTGATTATAACAATGACTTGGAAGGGTGTCTTGTGAGTTCATGGATGTCTGAAAAAGGGTTAAAGGAATGTCCTTTTTGTTTGTAATGGAGGAGGTAGTGGTTAATGTATAAGTGCATGGTCATAAAAGGATTGACTGATGGTACAGTAAGTTGGTATGGTGTAGATTTTTAATTTGTGGCAAAATAGGATTGTTGAATTAACGAATTTGTTTTGAATCTCGTATAATGTTTATATAGTCAGTCAATGGTTGTAAAAAAATTAAATTTAATGGCTTATACACAGGGGGGGTGTTGGGTGCATGTGGGAATGGTGAGAGATTTTTTTGTGAATGATAAATGATGGAAAGGGAAAGGGATTTCATGAGCTGAATGGTTGCAATTATGGGGTCTTAAAAGACACTGTTTTGAATCTTGAAACATGCAAAACAAATATTTCATATTTGGCTGCTCAAAGAAATTTGACCTGGACTGAAGAAGAAGAGTGATGTTTTTCCTGCATGCTGTTAAGAGTTCCCTCAGCTCTGTTTTCTTAGTCAATCATATGTTACCTTCGTTTACTTGTTTCTGAATTTTCTTTGAAGTTTTCAAATATGTATATTGTTAACAATGTAATCATCTTTATATTGTGAACAGAAAGCTTGGGAAGTGGCACAAGCCCCCTTCAAGAATTTACTAATGATGGGCTTCATGATGTGGATGGCTGGAAATACAGTGCATCTATTTAGCATTGGGATTACATTTTCGGCTCTTTGGCAGCCCATAGGAGCTCTTCAAGGAGTTGGGAAGGGTAAGCTGGCCTGAGTTCAGTTTGTCACTACTCTGTTTTGTGTGCTTTTTGCTTGTTCTAAACCCTTTTTACATTTTCTTAGAATAATAACCTAGGAAGAGAAAGGGTGAGTGGGGTCTTTTTAGTGGGGAAGAGTGGAGGGTCAAGTTTTTCATGCCAGGATAATTCATGGTATTCAGCCAAACCTCTTACAAGGATAAGATACAAAATTAGGCAGGCATTCTCTGAAACCTCTCTCTCTCTCTCTCTCTCTGGGAACTTCTCTAACAATACAAGATACCTTTGAAAATTCAAACCAGTACCCTTTTCTCCCCTCAGTATCATATTTCTTGCTGCCTATCTTGCTCCCATAAAGAGTATACTGTATGTACTTTTATCAACTTCTGAATCAGGGCACTATATTTGCTACCTATTTCCTCTTGTAGAGAACAGAAGGGATTGTATCATTGTTAATCAACTGCTCGATATGTGTACATGGGATTTGGATCGTTTCGTGGGAAAGTCAATTAGATGCTTCTTCTCTACTCAATAGTTTCCCTGCTCTTAACTTTCAGATTTTTGTTTTTTAAGTATCTTTGTTCTGTTTTTTCTAACTTGTGGTCTTTTCTTTGTAGTTCTTTCCATAATGAGTATCTGCTATACCATGCATTAGAGTGATTAGGGATTGCATTTGTTCCCTTGATAGTTGGCATTTGCATTTTTTTGTATTGAAGTTCATTGATCTGAGATTCAGTTTATTTTGTTTTGTTTGCAGTTTTCGAGCCTTACAAAGACAGTAAAGTGGATCTTCTTGTACCTAAGTTAGTCTTTATTGCCCTAAATTTGGGTGGTTTAGCATTGGGTATTTGGAAGGTAAGATGCATTTTCCTCGTCTTTCTTAAATTAAATGCGCTTCGAGATAGAAAAAGAAAAATGAAAATTTGATGCAAGGATATCCAACGATTTGTTTCATGTTCAATTTTTGGCAGCTTAACACATTGGGGCTTCTTCCAACACACGCATCAGACTGGGTTTCATCCCTACCCCCTGCTAAGGTTCATTTCTTCTTCGCAATGATTTCAACCTGCAACTGAGCACTTTAGAAAAAAAATGACAGAACTTGCATTTGATCTTCCTTTCATGTGTTATAATTTGTTTGCATGTTCTTATATTGCATGGTAAACAACTTCTGGTTGGAGTAAAAGGTGACCTTTGTATTAAATCGCCCCCTTGCAATGTATGGCTTCAGTGGTTTGATAAAATATATAGAATAATTCTTAATTTTTACTAGGACAAGGATTCTGCAAAATTGTTAGCTAGTATTGTTGTCTGTCTCCATTCATGGGATGGTATCACTATTCTCTCTATACATACTTGAGGTACTGACTTGAATTTGTAGTTATTTTAACTTTCTACAAGGAAAAAAATACAGGATAAAACCTATTAGGAAACCTTTTAGACTAAAATAAGAAAACCAAGGAGAAAGGGGATTACATGGCTTACTCAAGCTCTGTAGATGGGTTCTAAGAGTTCAAAACAATCTTATGCTTTGTATTTCTTTTTTTTTAGCAATGTCTACCGGACACTGCCACTACTGGGTATATCCTCCATTAATGATCTCAAGGGCCAACTATTTGTGATTCTTTCTAATGATTTCTTGACAATTTTTATGACTTGCTCTTTCTTCTGCAAACCAGGGTTTTGTAGTTTATCTGAGAATATTCACACTGTGAAGAGATTCTATAATTGCCTTTAAATTGCACATTAGCTAAGACTTAGCTATTTAGTTTAAAACTTTCTATGTCATGAATTTCGTAAGCACAAGTGTTTTCGGAGTTTCTTCTTGAGGACTAGGAACCCTACTAATATTCGTTTGCTTGTTTAATTTTCAGGAGGTCGAATATTCAGGTGGTGGTGTTCCTCTGCTCTAATGTGCTTCTTTGAGATCATTTACCTTCTGCGGGCAAGAAGACAGGTTGGAACAAAGAACTTCCCAAAGTCAGACCAGATTTGGATCTATTCTTGGGCGTGGCCTGTTACTCGTGGGTGTGGTCACCATGGACAATGATACCATTTATATTGTTTTAAAGTTCTTAAATCATGTAGACATTAACAGGATTGGGTTTGTTGTAATGCAGAAGTCCCTATGACATACTGTATAGATGATTATTGAACTTGAGAGTTAATAGACTAATAGTCCTTTTTGCTAACACTCAAGTTTATTATTTCTATTAAACATAAGGTTTTAAGCAGTGCTTGTGACAAATTTCATTGCATTAGCGTGTGGTTATTATCTCGGCACACAGAAGAGATGAGGGCAATAGGGATAGAAAAGACATGTTTTCATGTGACTATTATTTTGAAATTATAGAAAATCACTTTAAAATTGTCTTGAAAATACATTTGTTTTATTATTTTATTTTATTTTAACCAAATATGTTTTTATCTCTTATATATATATATATATATATATATATATATATATATATTTGTCTCATTTTGTTAGGAGACATTAATCAAACATAACATGGATGTCATCAAATGTGTTAACTAGTCTTGTCTTCCATAAATGAAGAGATACTTAGCACAGGAAATTGAAAAACAGATGGTCTGTCTGGGCATCTGTAATTCTGTATTGCTGTTTGGATGGCATGTTTAGCTCACAATCTTCTCTCTCATAGAAGCCATGAAATCACACAGCAGCTTTTTCTTCAACTAGAAAAATCTTATTATGAAATGCTAGTTGGTGTGGCTAGGATCAAAGTTAGCTCATACCATCCCAGATTATTACAAAAACACTCGGAAAACTTCGTAAGATGAATATCGAAAATTTTCAAAGCTTACTACATGACCAGCTTTCACTGAGATTTAGAAATTTCTATGACAAATTTCTGTTGATTTTGTTTTGTGGTCAGACATTTGCTTGCTTGTCGGCCCGACTCGGTGACTTACATTACAAACTTAAAATAGTTTAATTTTGAGTTATTTAGAGAATTGATCTATCAAATTCAGTTAGTTACTCGATAGATTTTTTTCAAAACTTGAGTGAGAGATTATCAATAATTAAAACACTTATCCAAAGTAACATTTTTTTTAGACAAAAAAGTTTTTAAAAAATGGGTCAACACTATTCAATAAATTGACTCACCCAACCTGACCCGAGCATTGATCCTGGTCAGGGCACGAGCCGAATGTTATAAATGGTTAAAGGAAAACACACCAGTTCCTTTTGCAACTCAAAACCTGCCAGTGTTTGACATCCAAAAAATAACGTGTGGTTAAAAACTAACCCCAGATGACAGCTCACTCACTCACTGCCCTTGCCCCTGTCTCTCTCGCTCTCACCGACCAAAACCCGTCAATGGATTTCACAGCAGATCAACTTCTTCAATACAATGGCACGGACCCTTCCAAACCCATCTACGTAGCAATCAAAGGACGAGTCTTTGATGTGACGACAGGCAAAAGCTTTTATGGACCAGGTGGTTCTTATGTAATGTTTGCAGGCAAAGATGCAAGCAGGGCTTTAGCTAAAATGAGTAAAAATGATGAAGACATCTCGTCTTCATTACATGGACTTACTGAGAAAGAGATTGGTGTGCTTGATGACTGGGAAAAGAAGTTTGAGGCCAAGTACCCTGTTGTTGGTCGTGTCGTGTCTTAAAAAGTTTGGAGTTTTATGTGTTTAGTGTGGTCATTTTGTGTTTTGCAATAATGGATCATATGACTTTTGTAAGAGATTGTGGGTTATGATGTTTTTGTTGGGTTTGGATAGTGAAGGCTGTGTGAATGTATAATAATGTGTTGAATTTGGGGAGTAATGAATAAATCTGGGTTGTGTGGAATTGAGATTTTTGTGTTTGGTTAGTGATCTACTGTAGAAATTATGTTGTTTTAGGGCTATTAGCCATGCTGTACCAGGGCGCTTTTGATAGTTTTAATTGGTTTTCTTTTACTTGCTTGCAATAAATTTTGTTCTATGCAACTTGATTTTGTTCATCTTGTGGAGATTGTTTTGTTTGTTCCCTGCTGTGTGCTTTTACTGATTCAATGCAGCCCTTGCTTAGCCTGTTATAGACAATTGAGGGAGTGGAAAGAATGCTTTTGGGGTGTTGGCAGACGTGGCTGTTTGTAGGAGTGAAAGAATGCTAGAAGTTGAAATAACGCGTGTGTGCTTTGAATAGGAAAATATTTGATTGGAAGATCTATTAGGAAGTGAAACGTATGCATATTGTCCGTTTTCATCAATGATTTAGTTCATGTTATTGAACTAGGAAGTTTTACTAATTTTTAGTTTTGTTGTAAAAGTTTCTTGCTTTGTTCTTTAACTAGATATGAATGAACCATCACATGTAATTGAAATTAGATTTTCCCAGTATCTGTAAAGAAAAAGGCAGCGACCCAACATGAATGGAGATGGAGTGCATAGATATTTGTACATTGAAAAACGGGTTATACTTCACAAAAAATGGCTTGTGGGAAGTATTCCGATTGATTTTTTTGCTGTGTTATAGCTGTTTTAAATATGGCTTTGAGCCTTATAAAGGATGAAATAACTATTAATAAGGAACATTCTTATATGTTTCCCACAGAAAGTTCTGGCTATCTTCAAATGGCAAAAATTTATGCAAGTGGTGATGTGTGATTTTGAGAACTCGTGCATTTGTGAATGCCAGAAATAGAAACTTTTAATTAGTGTTTAAGGTGATCTGAAGGTGACTTGGAACTTGGAAGTAGACTCTTTTATTTAGTGATTTAGCATATGAGATTTGGTGATCTAAGGATGAAGACTTACCCCCTACTCCTGAAGGCTTTTAATGACTAAGAGAAAGCCAACTACCCTGTTTTTGGATGTCTTATTTCTTCAGTTCCTAGCTTTTATTTGCTCCTGTGCTTGTGCATTTCACTGTGATGACTGGTATTTTTCGCTGTTTTGTTTGTTTAGGCAAGGGTGGTTGTGTCGATGCTAATAATTCATGAAAGAATGGATGGATGAATATGGTTACTTAACTGCTAGCATATTCTCCTTTGTTTTAATGAACCAAAATTCTTAAGTGCATTTGAAGTTAGATTTTCCCAAACTTTGTAAAGAAGATGAGGGCAATGAACAAAAATGTACGGAGACGGAGTGTATAGATTTTGGTGATGTGCTGACTGTTTTAAACTTGATTTATAACCTTTTTTAGGATGAACAGACTACTGATAAGGAACATTCTTATCAGTGTCCCCAGAGAGTTCTGCCACAGATTTTTAGTGCTGGGTGCAGCTATTTTCACTGGAAACAATTTAGTTACATCGATGAAAGCATAGGAGGAACCTCCTATGCCTTTTGAGCTTATCTTCAAGTACTAGAAGAAGTTGAAATTATTAATTAATATTTGAATTTAGCTGAGGGTGGCTTGCATGGCACTTGGTAGTGGACCAAGTGATTTATACTGGCACATGAGAATTTGGATTCTTAGGAGGAAGACTTCTTCCCTACTCTAGAAGGCTTTAATGACTAAGAGAAATCCATGTACCCTGCTGTTGGACGTCTTGTTTCTCGAGTTCCTAGCTGTTATTTGCTTGTAGGTGTATGTATATTATTGTGTTGACTGGTACGTTTTGCTGTTTGGTTGGTTTAGGCTAGGAGGGTGATGTCTATGCTAATAATCCATGGAAAATGGATTGATGGATGAATAACTAGCTTTGGATTTGGAGTACTTTCTTGATAATCTTGATCTTCTACATTGAGTTGCCGCTGACATGCACTTTTCCCCACAACTTGGGTTTATTGTGAGGTTTGCTTGTTTCTTGGTATCTCTAGGACTGAAGCTTTGCCGAGACATTGCCTTTTTTCCTGTACCTTGTTGTATTGATAGATGAATACTAGGGTTCCTAACACAGCCAATTCATGGCTATGTGTTTCTTGATGCATCATAGTTGGTTGAATAAAAAAGATTATTCTGTGTTTTTTCGTAGTTTCTTGAAAGAGTGCAATTCATGTGAAGGTTTGATAAATGATCAATAGATCAACTCCTTGACAGCGTTTCAGGCTTGCATGGAACTGGGGTTCTTTTACTTTCACTAGATGTACTGCTACACAGAAGATTGAACAATGAACTAAGGTGTGCTGGATTAGTGAAGTAGACAAGAATTTCCCTGGACAAATAAATTCCTTCTACATGAGATCTGAACTTCAGACCATCACTTTGAGAGAAGTGCCTCTCGTTACTCTCAACTAATTCCTCCCAAGTTCTTGCAATGCCTAATGCCCTGGTTCCTCCCAAGATCCTCTTCAAATTCTTCATTGAAAGTTGTCAACTAGATTCCAATGAGGCTAGTGCATTTCCAGGAAGGAATGAAGGGGAAAAGATGTGAAAGAGGAAACAACGGACAAACCCCTATTAACGGTAGAGTTCTTTCCTGGTTAAATCGTTCAATAACAGGTATCCAAGCAGACCCTTCAACAAGTCGATATGTCCGAGTGGTTAAGGAGACAGACTTGAAATCTGTTGGGCTTCGCCCGCGCAGGTTCGAACCCTGCTGTCGACGCGTTTCTCTTTTTACATATGGATGATTTCACTTTGGTTCTTTTGTGACACATCCACAAGTAATGTAAGGAAAAAAAAAAAAACAGCTTTTAAATCGTGTACTTGGAAAGAATATCCTCCATGAATGAGAATTACGGTCACTCATTGTCAATTATATCAACATTTCCTTTTCTGCTCATAGCCACATGGTTTCTCATCCCATGACTCCTTTTCATAATGTGTAAAAAGCTTCTTTTAAACCCTGTCCTTGTAAAGAATATATTATACTTTTAAAACTTATCACATAAGTGCAAGGCAGGCTTGGGTTGAACTTAGCATAGACATTACCCTCCTAGTTAAACACACATGGATGAAATTAATATTAATAATTTTTTTATAGCATAGACATTACCCTCCTAGTTAAACTTAATCCAAACACGGATGAGATTAATATTAATAATTTTTTTAAAAAAAATGGAATGAATAAATAATATATTTTTAATAAAAATTATTGACACGATTGACTCATGAATTAATTCAATAACTTAGCATCTAGGCTTTATATATATATATATATATATATATATCAACAAAACCAAGTCAAGCATAGTTTTGTGCTTGTTTCTTACATTTATGTAAAGCCTTTTGTCAAATAACCTAAACTTTAAAATAACCTTTGCATTAGTGTCCATTATGATTTATTTTATTGCTCGTGAATTCTAATAATTTAGATTTTTTATGGAGTCATTTGTTCCAAAAATACAAGAGAAAAGGTTTCATCAAGATGATTATTTATTTCGGGATATCAAGAGATGGAGTAACAAGATGGTAAACATTCCATTTAATCAACCAAGATCAAGCGTAGTGTTTTCATGAATCTGCCTAAGTGCAACAAATGAAAGAAATATTTGCTCGTTCATTCTCCCTCCCTCCATGACTGCTGGAGATGTTTGTGGTCCATGCTCAGGCCCACGGTTGGCCTCTCGAATACCTAACAGTAACAGGCCATTGTGCTCTCACTTTCAGAAGAAACTTCTACTGAGCATTACTATCTTCCAATTCTATACTATACATTTCTTGGGCTTTAGTTTAGGTTAATGATCGTATCCTTAAATATCAAGCAGCATTGAGACGAGTCCTTGCTTGCAAATACTACAACTTTGTACAAAAACCCTAACCATCCAGAAAAGCAAGCAGCCGTGGACATTTAGAGTCTGCTCCATCATTGACCCACTTTCTTGATTGTCTTGATCAACAAAATGAACGGTTCATATTCCTCCAAAAGAGCAGAGCCAAGACAACCTTTTCTTTCGTAAAGAAATGAAAAGGTTAGTCTATTCATCGAGAAAAAGAAAAAGAAAAGCCCTCCTCTTCCCTTCTCTACTAAGTTACTTCCCTAAAGGTCCTCCAAGCTTTGCTTTATTCATCACCCCTCTCTCTTTGTCCCTCTCTTTCATCAAATCAAGATAACAAACTTGCAAATCTAATCTTAGATCTTTAGTATAGTATCTCTTATTGTTAGTTTCATTTAAAGATTGTGTCTTTTTGTAACCAAAGCATCAAGGTTACTGTTTTTTTATGTATTGAGACTGCCCATTTGATCTAATAAATTCTTGTTTTTTTGGTTAAAGATCAAAACTTTCATCTGTATTTTGTTTATGGAAACAAGGAGCTCTGTGTTTGCAAACCCAAAACCCTGTAAGCATCTTGCAGATTATAAGCTGAGGCATGGCTTGAGTGGATACAAATTCCTTCAAAAATGTCTCAAAACCTTTCCAAATGGAAAGACAAGCATTAAAATGTGTGAAACAACGATGCCCAAATGCAGTTTTTGTAGTGGGATTCGTCAAGGTAGACTGTTTCTGTGTCTGATTTGTTCTTCAATGTCTTGTTCAGACCATACCCTTTTGCACAGTCAATCTGAGAATGGCCATGATATAGCTGTTGACATTGAAAGATCAGAACTTTATTGTTGTTCTTGTAGGGATCAGGTCTATGACCTTGATTTTGATAAGGTAGTTGTGGCTAAAAATATTGTGGATATGCCAAGTAAGACACGTGATAGTGTTGTTGATGGTTTAATGAGGAGATCAAGCAAGAGGAGGAGGTTGAATTCAGTGGTGGATTTGGATTTGATAAGGTCTAAATTTTTTGTTTGGATGAGGGGTCGAAGGGCGAAATCGTGCTATCCATTGGGATTAAGAGGATTGAATAATTTGGGCAGTACTTGTTTCATGAATTCTATTTTGCAAGCTTTGCTCCATGCACCACCGTTCAGGAATTACTTCTTGAGTGAGAGACACGACCGTGAAACTTGTAGGAAAAGATCATCAGATCAATCGTGTTTGGCTTGTGATATTGGTGTAATTTTCTCAGCTGTTTATTCCGGGGATCGGACACCTTATAGTCCAGCTCAGTTTCTTTACAGGTCTGACATTGCTATATATATGCACCTTCTAGTTTCCGTGTGTTTTGATAGCAAATCAATTTTCATGATCATGATTTTGTTGATTGATTCATGCTAAATTGTCTACTATTATCTGTTTTAGACCTGTTGTGAGGGGATGTAATCTGCCACTATTTTCTGAGATTCTTTCTTTGACAAACTTTAGTACTTTCACATAGCTTGTTTGTTTTATAGATTCAGTTTTTTTCTGTCACTGTTTAAAGGTAGACTAGAGATATGTTATATCCCATCAGGTATCAGCTAGCAGAAAGTATGGTGTCTTAAGGATTTTTTCAAGCAGGTTTTCTTCTCTTCTCCTATATTTCTGATAGAAAATCTCACTATCTTGTGCTGGGATTGGTTCTTACTTGGGTGTGTCAGTGGCTCTAATCGGAAGTCTTCTGTAATGGTGTAGTTACTGAGCTGTGTTACTGTTCGGATTTTGATATTTATTTAAATGTGGTGCTAATCCTTCATAGGCCTGCCATTTAATTCTCCAGCAGATGTTTGGAGGTGACCTGTACTTTAGTAATGAGATTTTGTTTCTATATGAAGTTGGTGGCAGCATTCGGCAAATCTAGCTAGCTACGAGCAGCAGGATGCTCATGAATTCTTCATTTCAGTGTTAGATGGAATACATGAGAGAGAGGGAAAGGGGAGGAATTCAAATAAAGGTAATGCCTCTAGGTTCTGGGATAAGGTGTACTTTCTATTTTGTGTTATGTTCTGTTTATCACATGATGGTGTTTGGAGATGACGAATGGTTTCGAAAAATGATTCCTAGATGTGTTAGAATAAATTTGGGATTACTACCTAGTAGTTTTCCTTTGTAGGATAAGATAACTTCTGTATTTTTTTAATATATTATACGTTGTATTCTAAAGAAGTTGGGTTATGATTTCCAGGAGCTTGAGTTCTGGGATTTAGCAAATAACTATGGGCTTGTCTACAAGGAAATGTCACTGTTTTTGTCCCAAATCATGTGAAAGAACTTGTTAATTTCAAAAACAAAATCTGACTTGCTTGCAGTATGCAGGGCATTAGGGGGTGGTTCACACAGTGGTGAATTTTACATTATATGTTATTTTTACTATGTTTGACTTACAATATATAGATCTTTTTTTGTGTAGATAATGGAGATTGTCAGTGTATTGCTCATAGGGTTTTCTCAGGTATGCTAAGATCAGATCTAACCTGCACAACTTGTGGGTTTACTTCCACAACTTACGACCCTTGTGTTGACATTTCGCTCAACATGGACACAAGCAGCTTTTGTTCAGTGGATGTGGCTAACAAATCTGTTAGGCCAAATGAGGACACTGGCAGATCTACCCTTTTGGCTTGTTTGGATCTGTTCACAAGGCCTGAGAGGTTGGGATCTGATCAGAAACTGTACTGTCAAAATTGTCAAGAAAAGAGGGACTCGTTGAAGCAAATGTCTATTAAAAGGCTTCCACTGGTCTTGTCATTGCATATCAAGCGGTTTGAGCACTCTTCCTTGAGAAGAACATCAAGAAAAATTGATTGGCATTTACAGTTTCCTTTTTCTCTGGATATGACCCCATATTTATCTCCATCAATTGTCAGAAACAGGTTTGGAAATAGAATTTTTGGGTTTGAGAGTGATGAAGCGGATATCTCTGCAGAATTTGAGATTTTTGCTGTAGTCACTCATTCTGGGATGCTAGACTCAGGTCATTACGTGACTTATCTGCGCCTGCAAAACCAATGGTACAAGTGCGATGATGCTTGGATTACTGAAGTTGATGAGAGGATTGTGAGAGCGTCACAGTGTTATATGATTTTCTATGTGCAGAGGATGCTTTACTACAAAGCAAATGAGGATCTGAGCTGCACGCCAATGCCTTCGAGGAGGGACCCATTTGTTCCGATTGCTGGTTGTTGCTGACAACAATTTTCAATTATGGGCTGTTGATTGGCAGGATGTGAAATTACTTTGCCAGATGCGTCCAAGGTTGGTTATCTGTACCTGTGAGATGAAAGAAATGGCAAACTGTCTATTGATGGAGTGTGCTCTCAGAACCAAATCAATCAGCCAGGAACGATAACACACTGCTAAGATCAAGCCCGTGCCCCGAAGAAGTATTCAAAACTGCAGATTCTTAAAGATCAACCATTTGAACAAGATACGCGATACCAATACGAATCATCTCCAAATTGATATGTTAAATGACCACTCGCCATTATGCTTTGAGAGATATTGGCCGGGAAGAAGCAGCTTGCCTCTTCATATGAGATTCTCATGGCTCTCATTTCATGATTGTTTCTGGGAATTCTTTGACTGCAGGTCAGTCATATATAGAACAAATTTTTATTACCAACTAATACAATCACACCTGAATGCATATATCTCTCTTATGTGCTATGTATCCATTGGTTTCCAAGAATGAAAGCAAAGCTCAAATTTGCTGACAATTTCGTATGCCTTCTTGGTTTTCTATCCTTGCAAATTGCTTTGTTCATCGATTACTTAAACTGGAGGAGGTTAACCACTGTGGAAGTGCCCTCTGCTCAGCTTTATGAATGAGGTTAACCACTGTGGAAGTGCCCTCTGCCCAGCTTTATGAATGCCAGCCATTTGGCCGGCCAGCCATCATTTCCCCATAGTTTTGTGTGAGAGGTGGGCAGCCAGCCAAATGCAGTACATAGCTATGTGCCACTGAGTAGACATGTCTTGCCCCCATAAAAGCACGGAGACAGTGGGCTCACTAGAAACCATTGTAGTTAATCACTTGACTGAGCAAACATTAAATCATTATCTTTATCAAGGGGCATGATGAAAAGCTGTAGAGCTTGTGGAAAGTATTGTAAGATATTGTTTGGTTATTTTTTGAAAACAGTAAAGAGAAGATAAAGATAATGACAAGATAACACAGGGCAAGACAAGAACTTCAAAAGATTATACCAATTCTATATAATTCTATATAAGATGACAGATATTTTCAATTTTTTTAATTAATTCATTTTTTTAATTAATGTGATATGCACACGATTATTACTAATTTAAATTTATTAATGTGTTGATATTAAATATATTTTTAAAAATTTAATTTGCTTGATTTGACCTTTATTATTGGACTAAAAACCCTTTTTAAAAAAACAAATTTTGTTGTTTTAAGTTGAGATATTTCATAGATGCTTACAAAAATCCAATGTACTTTCATAAATAACTTCATTTTTTAAAAAAAATTAGAGATTTTTTTGAATAATAAAAATTTAATAAATCATGAAATAGAAAATAAGCTAGAATTAATTTTTGTGAAAATCTCTTAGAAAGTCATGTGAATTTATGACCGATGACAGATATTTTCAATTTTTTTAATTGATGTGATATGCACAAGATTATTACTAATTTAAATTTATTTATTTTTATCCATTATATATATATATATCATTTTAATGTGTTAATATTAAATATAATTTTTTAAAAATAAATAAATATATTATTTTAATAAAAAATATTTTAAAAAACAATCACTAATAAATTTTTAAACACTTTCTTAGTCGCATTACCTCCAAATATTTAACATAGCTGGTAAATCCTTGTGTTCTTCATGTTAAATTTAAATCTCGAGAGAGGTCATCAAGAAAATATTTCTTACATGATCCGTATGAAAAGATTGCTCAATGTTCGTCTGAGAAATGACTTGGTCTCTGACTAAAAAAAACAGGTTTCATAGCAATTATTGAGGCCTGGCACCCTGAGACTTGTATTATCCATTTGGTCGTTCTTGAGCTCCAATATTTTCAGTAACTATTGTTAATTTGCTTGATTTGACCTTTATTATTTGACTAAAAACCCTTTTTAAAAGAATATTTTTTGTTATTTTAAGTTGAGATTTTTCATAGATGCTTATAAAAATTCAATGTACTTTCATAAATAACTTCAATTTTTTTTAAAAAAATAGAGATTTTTTTTAATAATAAAAATTTAATAAATCATGAGATAGAAAATAAGCTAGAATTAACATAATTTTTTTGAAAATCTCTAAGAAAGTCATGTGAATTTATGACCTTCTCAAAATATTTAATGATATTTGAATTTATGTTGTGAAAAAAGATATTCCAACACATGTTTTTCACCCTTGCTCGCAGCATGAACAATATAATTTGAATTCAACTTTAATTTATTTTAATCTAAACTTAAATTAATAAAATATAAAAAACATTATTTATGCATGATTCACAGCAGTGCACGGAACACGGATATGATTATATCTATAATAAAAATCATTGTAAGATTATTGTTATCATGTTTAATAATATTAAATTAATTAGTGAAAAAGAAAGAGTACGCTAGGAATCAATTATAAAGGTTTTAAATCCATTACACATTCTTTTCTATCTACTCGACAATTGGCCTAGTAAGGTTTTAAAAAATTCTGATTTAACTTTTTATTTTAAAAAAATTATTTTTAATATTAATATATTAAAATAATCTGAAACATATAAAATAATATTTTTTTTAATAAAATACTGATTCCAAACTGCTATGAAATAATTTACCTGCTTTCTTTAATATAACCAGCTATCCATTGATTTGTTTTCATAGCATCTTTATAAGGCAAGAGTATATTATAATTTAGTATTCGTAGGATAGCAGAACTAATTTAACTAGTCCTCAAATTTTCAAAACCTTTATATATAATCCCTATTTTCTTAAATTTTCTTACGAGCTGGTTTCTATTTAGAAAGATAAGAAAGAAATGCGTAAGATGAACAAATCTAAATAGAAAAGAAGATGTTTTTGGAAGAAAAAAACTATTAAATCAAGAATTTTCAACTATCGAAGAACTGTTTAATTATTTTTGATATTATAAGGATCATAATCATATAATGAATTTTTCTAAACTATGGAGCACAGGACAGACATGATGATTAAGGTTGGGTTTTTTTTTTTTGTCCCATTTGAGACCTACTATAGCAAGAGTAGACTTTAAAATCGTCTCTTGTTCAGACATGACATGAGCGAAAGTGTCCCCACTTGACGGGGATCAGTGATATTCCGACTCGTGTCACATCCAAATTGGTGTGCAAGAATTTTTTATCTGTTTCCTTGGCAGCTTGTTTTGATTCTTTAGTACAAGGAAAAAAAAGAGTAGCCAATCATATGATTCAGTTTTTGTTTTATAGGTAAGTGTTGTACTTGATGAGGCCTCGGTGCCCATTTTTTTAGAGCCTCGCTCAGGTATTGGTTTTTGCAAGCCGGGCTGGTCACATGTGGTAGGGAGTACCAAGACATCTTTCTCTTACACTGGAACCACCTCTCTTTGTTTGTTCTAGGTTCAAAGATGCATCATCAATCTTCACCCTAGGGACATTAGCAGCTAGGCTTTTAGTTTTGAAGATGCCTAGATCAGAAAAGACTGATTTTTGAACTTGGTTGTAATTCACATTTCTTAAACCCTCTTTGGAAAGGTCACATCTTGCAGAGATACCAGGAGAAACCCACTTTGGGAACACACCGATTTGTTACAGAAACCGTGTTTTTGAGCTTTCAAGTTGAACCGAAGTTAGAAAGTTTCGACCTTTCTTAGGAATTAAATAAGGATTGAGGTTTTGAACTGATCAGAATATTGCTTCTTCTTTTTTCCTGTTTATTGGCCTGAAGATAGCAAGTTATGGGGGAGGATGAGAAGTTGGAAGCCTGTAATAAGGTTGTGGAGGAAGAAAATGAACAAAAAGGAGGGTTGTTTGACTTTTTTTGGGCACCGATTTATTGGTTCAAGATGCTTGCTAATGAGACACATTGGAGTTTTGTATTTGGTGTGTTGGCTGTGTATGGTGTAAACCAAGGACTAGGTGGAGCTTTTAATCGTGTTGGCACTGACTATTACATGAAGGATGTTCAAAAGGTACAGCCTTCTGAATCACAGATTTATCAAGGAATCATTTCAATTCCATGGCTTGTCAAGCCCCTCTGGGGCCTCGTCACTGATTTTCTTCCAATTTTCGGGTACCGGAGGCGGCCTTATTTAATCTTCGCTGGTAGATTTCACCTCTCATTGCACCTTAGTGTAATATTGCAAGGATCTTATTTTGTGGTGTTGCTGGTGCCATTCTTTGATGTTAGCCTGTAAATGATGCTTTATAGCTTGACATTAACTTTTGTATGCATCTGGTAGATTATTCTTGCATCTTACATTGGTAAATAAGCATGATATGATCTCAGTTATGTGTCAACATTATGCCTTACAAAGTGAAAAAATTAGGTTCCTCTCTAAGTTCAGGATAGAGAGTTCTCTGGTTTCTTAAGCATGCTACATGCAGAAGTGTTTAAAGGATTTGTATGAAATAGCATGCTATAGTGAGAGAATGAACGTAGTTAGTGTAAGCAACTAACGTGCCTGCGTAACAATAGGCTGCAATGTATTGTGTTGCATACATTGGGTGAAATTTGGTTGCTGCTTACTCGAAGAGTGTTTCAGTGAAGGAAAAGACTTAATAGCGTTTCTAAAATTCAGAGGGGATCTTTATGAAGTTTACTGCCTTGGCTGATAAAGTAGAACTTACATGTTATGTGCATATTAGGAAGGAGGTCAAACTTTAACAAGTTAGGATGACTGCAGTTCGTAAATCCACACAGTTTTAAGATGATCAATATCTGTTCAACAGCACGATCGTTTTAGAAAATCTATGTCTCCATTCGCGTAACTGAGCATAGCTTGAAGATACAAGGGTAGTCGATGGTTAGGATTTGGTGTTTATTCTCAACAGGTTGAGGATCATCATTGAGCAGCATAAACTGTGCTTGATGTAGGGCATCTGGTAACAGGATGCTTGTTCTTGTTTGATCGAATTAATTCCTGTCTTGTGCAGAACTTGATTTTTTAAGCTATGTACGAAGCATCTTTTGTAGCCTTATGAATTAGAATAGTTTTTGTTAGAGGATAATATAAATTATATCTTGAATCTTACATAACAACTTAAATTATTGAGTTGAGATGGTTCCTTTGACAGTTTTTACTCACAGAATGAGGCCATTTCAGGATTGCTTGGCACCTTCTCCATGCTCTTGTTGTCGTTCCATGAGAACCTCCATATTGTATTTGCTCTGTTGTCAATGACGGCTGGAAGTACTGGTGCAGCAATAGCAGATGTAACCATTGATGCCTGTGTGGTTCAGAATAGTAATATTCGTCCATCCCTTGCTGCTGATATGCAAAGCTTGTGTGCTCTCAGTTCATCCATTGGAGCATTAATGGGATTCTCTCTCAGTGGTATTTTTGTCCACCTGATTGGCCCCAAGGTTGACTGTTGTCCATTCCTCCAGCAATTTCTATTCACTTTTTCTTTCTTTCCTCTAAAAAGATAAATCAGTTTGCACACTGAAACTCGAATATTTCTTCCTCTTCCCTGGCAGGGGGTTTTCGGTTTGCTATCAATTCCTTATGGACTTGTATTTTTAGTTGGAATTTTGCTTGATGAGCCCTTCAAGCCTAACTTCTCTTATAGACAGGTACCTTTTGCAGCTTATGTTCACTCTGTCACTTCCAGGCTCATAGCCTAATGTTTCTCTTCGTTGCTTAGGTAAACCAGAAGATTTTGGATGCCAGCAAGGCAATGTGGAGAACACTGAAATTCCCGGATGTGTGGAGGCCATGTGTATATATGTACTTATCCCTTGCATTGAGCATAAATATCCATGAAGGGTTGTTCTACTGGTGTACAGACTCAAAGGATGGTCCATCTTTCTCACAGGTATACACGGTTATGCACTCGTTTTCTCCGACGGTCAAGAGATTTGAGAATTAAGTATCAAATTATCTAGGTACATAGGGAGACTTACAATGCACTCTTTTGCAGGAGAATGTTGGTTTCATATTCTCGATTGGTTCGATCGGATCCCTCTTGGGAGCATTACTCTATCAAAATGTCCTGAAGGATCATCCATTTCGAAGCTTGCTTTTCTGGACTCAATTGCTATTTGGTCTGTCCGGAATGCTTGATTTGATGCTGGTGCTGCGTTTGAACTTGAAATTCGGCATGCCAGATTATTTCTTCGTTGTCATTGATGAGAGTGTCTCTCAGATGATTAACAGGCTAAAATGGATGCCGCTTCTTGTGCTCAGTTCCAAGCTTTGTCCCCCTGGCATTGAAGGCACTTTCTTTGCCCTACTAATGTCAATTGATAACATCGGAGATCTCTCATCTCAATGGGGTGGAGGCGTAATTCTTCATTTGCTGAACGTTACCCGGACAAGATTTGATAATCTTTGGCTTGCCATTTTGACCCGGAACATATTGCGAATCACTCCACTTTGTCTATTATTTCTGATTCCCAGCGGTGATCCAAATGCTTCAGTACTTTCAACTGACATCTTAGGTGCAAAAGAGGAGGCTGAAACTCCTGAAAATGAGAATATCGAATTGGTGTCCCTTGTAAGCAGTGTTGATGGCAAATAGCTTTGACAAGATTGTTCAAACAAAACATTTTCAAGTTTTCTTAGTTTAAATATAGAGTTCTATGCTAAAATCTCTCAGGATCACCCAAGGTTGATGGCCATCTGCAGCAAGAAACCAGCACGAGCGGCGCTTATCTTTTCCCATCTTCTTTACATGATTCTTTGTACATCATTGTTCAACATCATATGCTTGAGTTCATCAGAAAAAGTGCCTGGATGGGCATATAAAGAACGTTGTTTTTTTTTTTTACACAATCATTTGACTTTGTACGCCGATATTAAAGATTTTTAGCGTCTAATAATGCACTGCAAGTCTGCAACAGCAGTCTGGGGTTAACTTTGAAAGCTTAGGAAATATGGATTACCATATTTTATGCAGCTGCATTTTGCTTTTCAGTTTTTGTTATGGTGCCCTCTATGTTTTATTCTAATAACAGATTTGAAAGTAATTACATACTATAATTTTATAAGAAATAATATCTCTTGAAATTTTACTTACAAGTTTTTCTTAAATCTACATTCTCAAGCTGCAATTTAGTGTGTTGCTGCATATTGGTTAGCGAAGAGAAGAGTGAACTTTTGAACATAGCTTGCGTTCCTTTTTCAAAGGTGGACACACACATGAACAAACTCAAGGTGAATGGTCATTGACACGTTGACTTTAGACTTCACTAAAAAGGGAGCCTGCAACAAAAAAAAAAATTCTTGTGAATGCTTTAGACTTCACTAAAAAGGGAGCCTGCAAAAAAAAAAAAAAAAATCTTTTGAATGCACTGGTTCAGAACTTTATCAAGAGATACAAAAAACTTCCTAAAAAATATTAATGAGGCTAGTTAATTTGAGTTACCTAACAAAAAACTTCCTAAAAAATATTAATGAGGATAGTTAATTTGAGTTAAACTCCATCATGATGTAGTTATAAAACTTGTTTAGTTTAACAAGTGAATTTGATGATCTATCTATTTAAAATTTAGTTCAGATGAAGTTTAATTTTGAATCATATTCTTTTTATTGCAATAAACTTATTTTATTTTTTATAAATAAAAAAGATATTATTTTTGTAAAAATAAAAAAAGTTTACCTATATACTAATGAGTTGATTAAATTAATCTCCGATATAGAACTTAGGCCGGGTCTTATAGCTATCTTGCATAGGGGCTGTAAGTAATGAAAATTTTGAGCCCTAAAAGGGAAAAAATTGAAAAACAAAAAACAAAAGCAAGCGTTGCAAGACACGAAACCTTTTTCACGAAAACACCATTAATAGGTATAATGGCAAGGAGTGTTAATAAATATAACTATATGGGCATTTTTATGTTGTCTTTACTCGTCACTCCAAACTGTACACACCCACAAAGGTTGCCTTTGTAGCCAAACAGGAAGGGCAACTGAGAGGCCCCTTATTCCGGATTAGGGTTAAACTCTTTCACCACCACAAGGCCATCTCTTTATCAGGTGCCAAACTCAAAACCCACCATTATATTAACAGGTAACGAAAACCCTTTTCATTAATCCTTAAATTAATGTTGTTTTGTAATTAATTACTACATAATCAAAGAAAAGCTTGAATCTTTGTTAACAGCAATTATGGTAAATTGATTCATTTTTAATTAATTCTGGGCTTGAATTCATTTTGTTTTACGGTATTTCCATAGAAAGTTTGTACCTTTCTTCTATGAAACAAAGAAAGATTGAGCCTTGCTGAGTGTAATGCAGTGTAATTTGTTGTAATGATGTTATTAGTGTATATAGAAAAAAGGGTTCGTTTGATTGTTGAAATTTAGCTACAAAAGTATGGGGTGTTGCTTTTTTGCTCTTTGCTTGTTTATATTGGTTTTTTAAGGTGATTTTAGATGATACCAAAGATGTGTGAGTTTGTATGATGATGATTTGAACAAAATCTTATGGAGTTGTAATGTGCCCTTTTGGTTTGGATTTATTAGTGGGGGAGTAATGGGCACTCAAATACCAACAAGCAATGATCGTTCAAGAACATATTGGACACCAACAATGGAACGGTATTTTATTGATCTTATGTTAGAGCAGTTGCATAGAGGGAATAGGATAGGCCATACATTCAACAAGCAGGCATGGACAGACATGCTTGCTGTTTTCAATGCAAAATTCGAGTCGCAGTATGACAAAGATGTGTTGAAAAGTCGTTATACGAATTTATGGAAGCAGTTCAATGATGTAAAAGAGCTTCTTGGCCAGACTGGGTTTGCTTGGGATGAAAATCGAAAAATGGTGGTGGCTGATGATGGTCTCTGGCATGATTACATAAAGGTGCATTATTTTTCTGTTCAAATTGTATAATTGAAGTCTCTGTGAAATATTTCATCAATAACATAGGATCCATGCAGGTTCATCCAGATGCTCGATCCTACAAGACTAAAGCAGTGTTGAATTTTAATGATTTATGTGTCATATATGGATATACCAGTGCAGATGGAAGATACAGTCGATCGAGTCATGATTTTGATTTTGATGATCAAGTCCAAGGGGTAAACATGGGTATGTATCTTTGTTTTGCTTTTCCCATATACCTTGATTTAGATTTCTATTCTATTACCCCCTCATTATCCTGATAGTAACCTGGATTCTCAATAAAGTGGACTATAACCAATAAGTAGAGGTATGGAATTTTGATTACATATTCCTTAATGTGCAGGTGATCCAACGAGTAGCCTGTCATCAAATAGTGAGCGTCCAAGGACAGAGTGGACAGCTGCTATGGACCAATATTTTGTTGAGCTTATGCTGGACCAAATGGGAAGAGGCAACAAGACTGACAATACATTTGCCAAACAAGCATGGACAGATATGCTTTCCTCATTCAACGCAAAGTTTGGTCCTCGCCATGACAAAAGGATTCTAAGACATCGATACAAGAAGTTAGCCAAGTACTACAGTGATCTGAAGGTTATTCTGCAACAAAATGGCTTTTCTTGGGATGTAACACAACAGATGATTGTTGCTGATGATGATAAAGTTTGGGATGCTTATATCAAGGTACGTGGACCCAACATTTGAATTTGATTTCTTTTATTCCTTTCCTCTCCTTCCCTTTTTCTTTCCAATGACATTACTTAATATGAGTGTAGGCACATCCACATGCACGGACATATAGAATGAAGACATTGCCAAATTACAATGATTTGGTCCTTATTTATGGGAATGCAAGTGCAAATGGTGTTCAAAGTAACTTCCATGAGGACAAAGACCATGAAGCTGACATTTCCAGAAAGAAGGCTGGTGAGTTATTACTTTCTTTTACCATATTGTTCAGTTATGAGATCTCTAATTTGTTCCTTGGTTTATTTACTACAATCTCATGGAAATTTTCCTGTGAGAGTGATCAAGTGGACAACGGTAGCCCATGGAAAGATAAAACTCAACATTCTCTTTACCTGTGTTTGGTTTTTCTATTGAATGAAAAATGGTAATTTTTCACTTTACATGTTGAAGTAGGCTTAATTGTCTGATAAGTTCTTGGGCCATCATGGATGGATTTTTTTTCCTCCACTTCTTTCTGAATTGTGTATGTGCTTAGGAAAAACACTTGTGTTGATTGATTTGAGATTTCAACTTGCACTTGGTATTCAGACTTATATTTTAGACTTCACGTATATTTTGAAAGTTGAAGTTACCCTTACAAATATGTTTTTTCTGCCTGTAGAAGAAGGAAAGGGGAGCCAATCCCTTGGCAGTAGTGATCGTACAAGAACGTATTGGACACCGCCAATGGATCGCTATCTTATTGATTTATTACTGGACCAAGTGCATAGAGGAAATAAATTTGGACAGACATTTATAAGCCAGGCTTGGATTGACATGGCTGCATCGTTCAATGTCAAATTTCAGTCGCACCATGACAAAGATGTTTTAAAAAACCGGTACAAGCATTTAAGGCGTCTGTACAATGAGATAAAAAATCTTCTTGAAAATAGTGGGTTTTCATGGGATGAAACACGAGAAATGATAACAGCTAAAGATCATATTTGGGATGCTTATATCAAGGTGAACTGTTTTCCCTCTTATATGATTGGTCATTTTTGCGTTCTGTTGCTTACCTGTGATGCATGCAGGCACACCCTGATGCTCGATCATACAGAGTTAAAACTGTGCCAGGTTATCAGAAATTGTGTGTTATAGTTGGACAAGAAAATTCTGGTGGAAGATACAGCCGTTTGGCTCAAAGCATAGATGCTAATGAGGAAATGCCGGTTTTGATGACTGGTAAATAACTGCTGAGACTTGCAATAATTGAATAGTCCATAATACGATGGCATAACCATACATCAGGATGTGAATTGGATACATTAAATATGAATTCTTGCTTTCCTTGTAAAGGTAACAATTAATAAATTGCAATGTGAATTGGGTACATTAAATATGAATTCTGTTTGATATTGTTTTCTTCCTGTACTGTTGCAATTCATTGGACTTTTTGTATAATAATGTTTGTTTGATTTGCAGTTGACCCTCTGACAGTAGATTGGCAGCCAGAGATGAACCGCTATTTTGTTGACCTTATGTTAGAGCAGGTGCATGGAGGGAACAAGATCGATCATACATTCAATGAACAAGCATGGGCTCACATGGTTAAATTATTTAATGACAAATTTGGACTTACATGTGATAAATACAGTTTAGAGAAGCATTATGTCAGTTTGATGAAAGATTGCAACGAGATTAGCAGTCTTCTCAGTCATAGGGGGTTTGCATGGGATGGAACTCAGCAAATGGTAACTGCTGATGACGCTACTTGGGAAGATCATGTTAAGGTGCATTCCTGGTTCTATCAATGTCATTTCTCAATTTTCTCCAAAACCGCTAAACTTCGCTACAGTTTGTAACCACGGTGGGAGACAGTTGCATTAGCATCTTCCTATGCCCTCTTTATGGAAGAGAGAGCCCCTGCCATTGTGCAATGGGCTCTTGTTGCCTGTATGAGTGCTTTCTACTTTTAAAAATGACTTGTGCATCAGGCCTAACCGTAGAAATTTAGTTTGCCTTCATTATGATGTTGGTAGCATGGAATTTTGCAGGGACATCCGGAAGCCATAGCTTACAGAAACAAAGTACTAGACAGTTATCTTGATTTGTGCTTCATCCAAAGAAATGAAGTATCAGATGCAAGACTTGGCGATCCAGGTCCACCAATGCAAAATGAAGAAACTGCAATGAAAGTAGAAATAGTGATGGATGGACTGCAGGGGAATATGCAATTTCCAGTTGAGGACGTTGAAATACCTGATGCACAGAAAAAGCGGCCTGCTACAGTTGCTGAACTTTCTTGCAAGGCGCAGAAAATTGGCAAGGAGATGCGATGCGTAGTTTCAGCATTTGCAAACAAGAAAGAGAGCAAGAACCACATGTCAATAGAAAGTGCAATAGAGACCCTTCAAACTATTCCTAACATAGACGATGAGCTTTTGCTGGATGCTTGTGATCTTCTGGAAGATGAGAGGAAGGCTAAGACATTTTTGGCATTGGATGCAACACTGCGAAGGAAATGGTTATTAAGAAAACTGCGTCCGAAGGAGCCTCAATAGTGAAACGTTGATACTTGTAGCAGCTCGAACGTATAGTTTGAAAATGTAGAGATACAAATCATGTATTTAGTATGTGTTTGGCAACGCGGTGCACCGTAGCCTTAGTTCCTGTACGAGAAATTTTTTGGAATTTATTTTTTATTTAATTATATAATAATAAAAGTAGATATTATAATTCTTTAGAACATTAGAGGTAAGTAGAAAGGAGACGAAATTTAAGAGAGAAACAGAAGGGCTATTTGGGTATTACAAAGAAACGATGAATCAAAAAGAAGGGTTTTGGGTTTGGTGTCGTTTTGAGTGGAAATGAGTAGGTGGTGTTGCGAAGGGATGGTGGGTTTGTTAAGGAAAGAAAGTGACATGTCGTCCAGAGATTAACTGGTTTTTAATTTGTAATGAATGATTGTGTTTCTTGATTATTTTGCGTCCTTCTAAGCTAATTATGTGTTTACTGCTTGCGCTTAATAATTTGATTCGTGTACTTTTTATTGTAAATGTATTAGCATCTTTTTCTTAAAAAGTATACATATAAAATAAAAATATATTTAATTTATTGGCATATAAAATAAAAATATATTTAATTTATCGGTCAAAAATATATTTAATTTATCAGTCAAGTTTAATCGAGTTATAAAATTTAATGAGTTTTAAATTTTTTTATATAATTATAAAAAAATATTTTATTTTTTAAAAGAGAATTAAAGATAAAATTGAAAGAAAATGAATTATAAAAACAAAAAACCTACAAAAATAACTTTTTAATTAAATGAATTCACATTAAAACCAGCCTTAACAAATTAAAAACAATCGGGATTCAATTAAACCCTAAAATAATGAATTTGATGAAAAAAAATCTGAGAACAAAGATTAAGAATTAAAAAATATACAATATTCCAATCCATACAAAGACAATGAACAACAATATAATAATAATAAAAATAGTAGGATAAAATGTGAAGCAACGGGGAAATAACGGATACTTGTCCTTGTACGCATCTTAAAGCTGCTCATGCGTTGCTCAAAAGGAAAGGGAACAGGAAAAACAGGAGGCCAGATCACTTGGCTATTTGCCAAACCCTTGAAAGACCGTAAAGACATTCATAGTGGTTAAGGCTTGGTTTGCAACTCTTTCTGTGTGGTGTTTTCTTTTTTCTTTGTTGTTGCTTGAAGAAAAGATGGCGATGGCGCTGGCTAGGGGTGTAAATGGCCTTGTTGTTGCTTGAAGAAAAGATGGCGATGGCGCTGGCTAGGGTTGTAAATGGCCTGGGATTGATCGTTAGCAGACTCTGGGGCCTCCTCCAGGAGCAGCAGTTCTTGGCCACCTTCGAGGTTGTAACCTCTGCAGTCATGTGCATGACCATGTCACTGACGTTGTGCTTCTTGGCCATTCATAGACATGCTAGAGTAGAAGCAGGTCCTCTTTTCATTTGAGTTTTCCTTCTGCAATGTTTCTTCAATTTTCTGCCATGAAAACAAATTGCGGGTTCATTTCATACCCTGTACTGTATGCATATTACCTGGCTCGGAATCCAGCATTCCGCATGTTACCCTCTTTTCCTTGGATAATTGTTTAGTCATCTCTAATCAGTGAGAAAGCACAAGTTTAGAGATATGGTATATACTTCAATATTTGAGTAACCGATAACTGAAGAGATTCCGTTCTTGAATCATGCATTTAATTCCCATTTTAACTCATGCGATTGGTAAGTCATGATTTACACATACATAAATACCATTACTTGCAATCAATCAAAATATTAGGGTTTTAAAATATGTTCATAAACTTGTCAAATATTGTGTTATTTTTCTAATTGCAATTTAATTTCATGTTGGCTTTACTTCTTTTCAAATAGCTTGTGTTCTATCCAAAGGGCAAAGGTAGGAGGCTGACGTTGTAACAAAACCTCCAAGGGCACCAAGCCATTCAGTAGTAGCATTACTGTAAGAAGAGTGAGCAATTATTTTCTTGTCATTTTCCCAACGCATTCTCTCCCATGGATTCTGACTAGCTTTCTGACCGAACGGATAATAAAGAATGCTGGCCCTTCCAATCCATATATTTTCCATCCATCTAATAATTAACGTTAGGCCTGGTGGTGGGTCTACTAATTCCTCAACACCCTTTTATTATCATCACAGACACCTGGGGTAGCCGCCTTGTGGAGCCTGATGAGCAGCACCTCTCCCAGATTTCGAGTTTACAATGTGCTTTGGAACATTGATGGGGCCGAGTAGTTTCAGGAGGAACCATATGGTGGGCTACGAAGGCTGGCCAGTAGTTATTAACTTTGTCAGGTTGCCTCCATGCAAGGACAAAACTACCCATGACCTTTTATCTCCTCCCTATTTAGAGCCGCTTTTTGTGCATTATTTTTTTTATATTTTTATTGTTGAAACGCAGATTACACACCGCTTGGAGGAAGATTTTTTTTTCTTACAAGCAACCGGCAGCAAGTTGCACGACAAGACATGCCACCCAATTGTAAGAGATATTGTTAAGTACGGAATTGGAGCAAATTAAGCCTCCAGTTTAGGCATGTAAGATGTCGCAATTTTAAGTGAAGTAAAATAGGCTTCCGATATCCAAGGTATCTGTGCTGCGCGTGTGCAACCAACCAAAAAAACGAACCATTAGCTGTTCACATGAACAGTGCAGTGAACAGTAGGATACTTGTTTAAGCAGGATCTGCTTTTCAAGTTTTGTAGCCCATTGATTCAACTCCCTGATGGATAGATTGATAAATTTGTGGTCAACTTCTGTTGGACTTGAATGGAATCCTGCTATGATACGGAGGCAATCATCCAGCCACTTTTCAGATCTAAAGGAAGGAAGACAAAAACTAACAGATTCAAAAAACATGTGACTTAATGCAGCAATGCTCTTAACTTATCAGGCACTGAAATACAACCACGATTAATTTAATTGTGAAAACCGAAAGACATGACTTTTGGTACAAAAGATTATCATGGCAGGCATTCTTTAGCAAGCCAAGTCTTCTTCATCTCCTCCTATGCACCACCACAATGTCCAGTCTGATCCCCTGAAAATTAACTCATCAGTTGAAATTTTGCAGGGGGGTATAAAATCGCAGTGTTCACACACCAATGGGCTCATTTTACTCGTCTCCTCCTATCCCTGTCTCTGCCTCTGTCTCTGTCATGATCATCCCGCTCTTTGCTTCCACTCTTTTCTCGGTAATCGCGGTCCCGTCTTTCACTTTCCAAATTATTACCCCTATC